>NW_026781849.1:0-167042 GCF_030144855.1 Hypanus sabinus | reverse complement strand
GTCTCTGATGAACTTTGGAGGCGGCGGGGGACGGGTGACAGTGAACTTGATCCTGCATCAGCGTATAAAGCGGAGACGTCCCGTTCAGCAGCAGTAGTCTTGCGTGTCTCCGCAATGCGTTGGTTTCGCCAATAAAGAATACCCAGTGAAATGCCTGTTAATAGAAAACCATCCTAACATTTCAGTCATGTCGTCGTACCTGGAACACCGAAAGCTGCGAGAATAGGGTAAAACACAATTACTACATGTCGGATTGTTGGTAGAGCCATTTTTCAGATATTGTATATAATGTGCCACACTCCTTGCACTAAGCGCCACTCGCCTATGTTCTGCTCTCGTTGCCCTTTTATACTTTAATCTAGGCCCTTGTTAAAACAACAACAATAACAACAACAGCAACAAAGCTCGCACAATAACTCGAGTTAGTTACAGTCAGTTAACAAACAATGCGCCGTTTCTAATTCTATGCTCTAACGGCGCCTCAGGGAATACTTAAAGTTCAGTCCATAACACCGTATAGCAAAGTAGACAATCGAAATCTTTTTAAAGCTGATCCACGCATTCCGGATTGAAACGTCAGTCATTACCCATCACGTACTTCTATTTTTGCCTTCACATTCGTTTTATTTGTTATTAACTGTTTTTATCTCGCTCCATATCTCTCAAAACAAAGGGTAACGTTGGGTTACCTCACGATTTATACTGAAACTAATCCCACATCAAATGAACATTACATCGGACTTGAACAGTCTTGTCATTTGCCTAAAGTCGTAGCAGATCGTACAGATCTCATTATTTGATTCCAACTTTATCCATACTTCTTCAGTCACAATGAACTCAGCAGCCCATTGTACAGACATGATTGACAACGACATCACGAAACGTATGAAGTATCCATTGCTTGTTAACATTGAAGGCTAAAGATCTCCATAATAACTTCTATGACAAATATTACCAATACCGAATGGGCATCGGCTTTTCTGGCTCCGAATAAGGTCTCAATAAATGGAGGTGCATATTATGGATCATTATTGGCTCCTCATTTCCATCACCAGACTCGGAACCAGCATCACGTTTACTATCTCCAGTAAATGTCGTGTAATGTGGGTATCGTGCAATTTGTCCAAAAGCACTAAAATAAACAAGACATGTAGCGCAAAAAGAATGGAAACAGTGATGTAGATTTTTGGTTTAAATTTAGAAATGTTTAGAAATGATTTAGAAAGCCGATGCTTGAAGAGAATAAGCTCAAATACGAGGCTGAGCGAATGTTTTCGTGGTGCTGACGACAACTCCCTTAACTCTTACATAGCCATGGACAAGGATATGAACAGAATATATTGGGAAATTTAATATGGGGGAAATTGGGAAATTTTATATGATGCTGTGAGGCAGGAAGCTGGGGATGTATATAGGAACGGATGTGCTCAAAGAAAGGCCCAGCAGAAATATGAAGGTTGTTTAGGGTGCCATTGCTTAGCGTTGTAGGAAGGTTTGATCCACTGAGGTAGGGAAAAGATGGTTACTCGAAGGAGTTACGGCTGTGACGAGATGCGGGATATCCACTCCCGAGGAAGAAAGAAGCAGGCTTAAAACCAACGAAGCAGAGATTTTCAGTGATGGTTCTGCAGAGTTATAAAGTCTCCGAGAAGGAGCTAAGCAATGGACATAAGTGCATTGGCAAGGGAGAGAACAAGAGGACAAGAGCCTCGAAGCGATGATGGATACAAGAGGAAAAAAACATGTGCCTGGAGTCGGAGGAGGTAGTGGAGGTCGTAATTGAATGATTTGCTTCAGCACTCACCAGTGCAGAGGTTCCCAACAGTTTTTATGCCGTGGACCAGTCCTATTAAGCATGTCCTCCATTGGCCACAGAGTGGGAATCCCAGAGGAAACTTGATGAATGTGGGGGCAGCGTGGACAGGCTGATATGCTGGAATATGTCAAGGTTTCGATGGAAGACGCATTGGAGATTCTGATGAGCATCAGGATAGACAAGTCCCCGATGGTGAAAGGAATACAGCACATGTTACTAATGGATGCGTGGGAAGAGATTGTTTTGGCTTTGATGATGATCTGTGCGTCCCCACTGGCCACAGGAATAAGTACGAAGCATTAGATTTGGGTGGTTCTGAGAAATATCATTATTGTGTTCAAGAAAGGTACCAGGATTAACCCAGGAATTATAGAAAAATTACTCTTACTTCAGTGACGGAAAAAATTCGGGGAATTTCTGGAATTACGTTTAGGATCTCCAGATCTCTCGGCAATTACACCTGTAATTGGAACTTAGACGTCCTCACTAATCGTAACGAAACTGTGAAACTAAGCAAGTGCGCATCAAATCCCCAAAATTGCAACACAGGTGCCCCGCAGTGGTGTGTACAGAGTCCCCGTCTCTACTCTCTCTCTTCGACCATGACTGCACTCCCGCTCTTGCTACAAACTCCGTCATCATAGTCGTACAGGACACAACAGCGAATGGCCTAATCACAAAGACTAATGAATCTGCATGTAGAAAGAATGAACCTGAAACTTCGACCAGCATGAAGATGACAATAAAAATAGCAATCGACTTCAAAAATGCAAGAAGTCTAGAACAGGCCCCACTATCCTTAATAGTGAAGTAATCGGAAGTGTTCAGAGGCTCAGATTTTTGGGGATGAATATAACCTAGGAGCTCTCTCGGTCCATCAGCAAAACCTCGCCAGCAACAAAAACACAACAGTGACCACACTATATGAGGTGATTAGGGAGAGCTGATCTGTCTCAAAAATAGCTGGTCAACATTTAATGTGCGATAGAAAGTAAACTGACACACAGAAGAGCAGTGCTGTACTCTGGATACAGCGAGACAGATTGCAAACCACTCAAATGGTTGATCAGGACGGCTCCGAACATCACTGGGGCTCAAGTACCAGACTGGGAGACAATCCTGTGTGGATTCAGAATTGGATTGGCCGCAGAAGGCAGAGGCTGCGGTGGTCTTCATTAGACGGAAGAATGAGTATAAGAGCCGTGAGATAATTTTGTAGCTCTATAAAACCCTGCTGAATTCGCATTTTCTGTGTTCTGTTCCGTTCCGGTCGTCACATTACAGGAAGCATGTCGAATTGTCAGAGATGGAGCAGAGGGGATTTACTGTGATGATGCCAGGATTATGAAGAGAGGTTGAACGAGCTAGGGTTTTTTTTTAAGACGATGAAAAATGAGCTATGACGTTAGGAAGGTGTAGAAAATAATAAGAGGCAGAGGTTGATTGTACTACAAGAGATACTGTATGTTTCCCAGGCAGAAATGGAGAATAAATGGAGACATCACTTGATGGAGTTGGGCGGAAAGCATTGTGGTGATGGCAGAGGAATTCCTTTTTCACACTGAGTGGTGTGCATGTTTAACGCTGAGTAATCAGTTGCTTAGTGTCATATAAATCAGTGACATTCCACAGACTCTCAAATAGGCAGGTAGATGATTGGGAAAGATGAGAGCTATGTAGTAGGAAAGGGTCGGATTGATTTTGGAATGGACTAAAACGTGGGCTCAACCGAGTTCCTACGATGCCATATTGCTGTATGCATTATGCGATCATGTGTTAGTGAAATGTTTAGGGCGTGTCTTCTGACCATGTACCTCGTTATTGATGCCAGGAGTGCAAAGTGTACTGGTTATAGAGAGTCCTTAATGACGGGTGCCGTCTTTTTGAATATGGGGGGAGCCTGATGCCATTGCTGGAACTGACTGACTTTACAATACGTTGTGGCTATTTCCGATCTTCTGCATCAGCGCCTCCACACCTGACGAGATGCAACAGCCCGCATACTGTCAAGGGGACATCACTCTTCTTCTCAAACTTTATCGTAATTGCATCAATCCTTCATCTCCAACTCATCATTTACAGAGCTGTAGACCCGCGGGAAATGGAATCTGCTCAGCCTTTCCACTGCTGATCCCTCGATGAAGACGTATCATTGCATACTTTTTAACATCTAAATTCGTCTCCTTCCAAATAACCACAAAACAAACAAAGCCAATGGGACCGATTCAATAAAAAGGAACCTTCAAACACCCGACGCACAGAGAAAGGAAAAAAAACAATGCTGAAAACAATAAACTTAAGCAAATAACATTCAGAACCGAAGTTCAGGAAAGTGAGCCCCCTATCAGAAAGGAAGCCTGACACTGCAACAACCGATCCAAGAACATGTCCCTGCCCCAATTCAATGTGGCGTCAATCGTCCAAACTGGTCCGTCGATGAAAAAGTCAAAACATCGCGTCGTTCGTCCCTTTTGGACCCGGGACCTGCTGCTTCTTGGGCCTGGCCTCATCGCCTCGATTGTGCCACGTTCCGACCTCTCAATTCGGGCTTACATTAAAATGGATGAAATCCCGGATCTGTCCTCGCTGTCGGTCACGGAGCCGGACTCTGCCTCGCTTCCGCTCGCCTCTGTTCTGCCACATCGTATCGCCTCTATGTCCGCTCTCGCGATAGCTATACATTGGCCTGTTCTCCGACCCGGATCCCAACAGCTTGTTTCGGCCTTCAAGACAGCACCATCCAGCGATTTCGAGCTTTCAGTTCACACCGCAAAATACCAGTTCATGCAGGCTGTTCAAAAGCTCAGCTCCGAATGGAAAGTTAGCGATTTTTATTTGCAGCGATCGTTTATTAGAATTAAAAAAAAATATGAATAACGTACTTAGTTGCTTTCTTTGTTTTATTTACCGCCGATAAGTAGTCACTGAGCTTTACCAGATCCATCCTACACCTGAAGCCTTTCCGCCGCTCCCCACTTCTACTTCCTGAAGACCTCAATCAATTCATTGTTTTCATAATGTTGAGTGCAAGGCTGTTGTTCTGACACCACTCTATCTGCCGATCTACCTCACTCCTATATCGCTCCTTGTCACCTTCCAGAAGACACTAGATACTAGAATAGAACAGCACAGTGCAGGTCCTTCAGCCCTCGATGTCGTGCCGACCCGTATATTGCTTAAAAATGTCTATGTCTCTCATAGACTTGTAGACCTCTATCGTCTCCTCTCATACTTTTACTCTCCAAAGAGAAAGTTCCCAGCTCTGCTAACCTTGCCTCATAAGACTTGTTTTTCATTCCAGTCAACATCCTGGTAAATCTCTTCTGCATCCCTCTCCATTGCTTCCACATCTTTCCTATAATGAGATGAACGGAAATGAATACAATACTCGAAGTGCGTTGTCACCAGAGATTTGTAGAGCTGAACCATAACCTCTCTGCTCTTGAACTCAACACCCCGCCCCATTAATGAAGCCTAGCATCCCATAGGCCTTCTTAACTATCCTATCAACCCATGCAACGAACTTGAGGGATGTTTGGGTTTAAACCCCAAGGTCCCTCTGGGGTTCATCGACACTCTTAAGTAACCGACTACTAACCCTATACTCAGCCTTCTGGTTTGTCCTTCCAAATTGCATCACCTGACACTTGTCCGGATTGAATTCCATCTGCCATTTTCTGACCAACTCTGCAGCCTGTCTCTATCCTCTTGGAACCTTCGACAACCTGAATCTCCATCCGCAATTCCTCCAAACTTCCTGTTATCCGCAAACTTATTCACTCATCCTTCCGACTCTGCATCCAGGTCATTTATAAAAAATCACTAATAGCAGGGGTCCCAGGACAGATCCCTGCGGCACTCCACCAGTCACTGACATCCAGGCAGAATTATTTCCGACCACAACTACCCTTTGCATTCTTCCTTTAAGCGACTCCTGATGAAGGGTTTCGTCACTACCTCCTCCCATAGATGCTGTCTGGCCTGCTGAGTTCTGCCAGCATTCTCTGTTTTTATTTGTCTCCAGCATCTGCAGATTCACTCATGTGCCTTTTTTATACAAACAGCCAAGGTTCCACTTATCCCTTGCGTCCTGACTTTCTGGATGAGTCTCTTGTGAGGGTCCTTGTCAAATGTCTTACTAAAGTCCATGTAGACAACATCCACTGTCCTAGCCTCATTAATTTCTTTTGTTACCTCTTCAAAAAACTCCATCAGGCTCGTGAGTTACGATCATCACTTCACAAAGCCATGTTGACTATCCATGAGTAGACTGTACTTCTCCAAATGCTCATAGATCCTATCCTTAAGTCTCCTTTCCAGTAGTTTGCAGACCACCGACGTAAGACACACCTGTCTATAGTTCCCAGGTTTCTCCCTATTACCTTTTCAGAACAAGGGCACTGCAGTTGCCATTCTCCAGTCCTCCGGCACTTCCCCTGTAGCCAGAAATGATTCAAAGATCATAGCTAATGCTCTTGCGATTTCTTCTCTCAATTCCCACAAAAACCTGGCGTGTGTCATATCCGGCCCTGGGGATTTATCAATCTTGATGTTTTCAAGAAGAGTCAGCAGTTCTTCTTCATTAATCTCGACATTGCCCATCACACAGGCCCGCTCTATTTCGACCTCACCCTGATCAACATCCGATTCACATATGAATACTGAAGCAAAGTATTCATTTACGAGCACATCCGCTCCGTCCGTCCCAATAGACAGGACGTCCCGGTTGCCAACCACTTCAACTTTGTCTCTCATTCCCAACTTGATATGTGCATACATGGCCTCCTCGACTGCCATGATGAGGTCAAACTCAGGTTGGAGGAGCCACACACTCATCTACCGACTGGGTAGCCCCCAGCCTGGTGGTATGAACATTGAATTCTCCAATTTCCGGTAATTCCCTGCCCCGCCCCTTCCCCTATCCTAGATCCCTCTCTGCCTCTCTCCCCTTTCAACTGACTGCTCCTTTATCTCTACAGTTCTTTCATGCTTATCCCCTCCCCCATTTATCCTCCCTCTGATTTGATCTCCACCCGGCGCCTTTCTCCCTCCCCTATCTCTAATAATGGGCTTCGGCCCTCTCTTCCCCCCCCCATTCCTGATGAAGGGTCTCGGCCCGTAACGTTGGCTACTCTTTTCTCACGGATGCTGCCAGAACTGCTGAGTTCTTCCAGCGTTGTGTCCGTAATTCATTTACGACCTCACAAGTCTCCTCCATCTCCAGTCATATGTTGCTCTCTTTATCCATCAGCGGTGCCACCATCGTGCTCGTTATCATCCTGTTCTTCACACACGCCTAGAATGCCTTAGGGTTCTCCGTAATCCTATATACCAAAGGCATGCCATGCCCCATTCGAGCTCTCCTAAGTCCTTTCTTAAGTTCCTTCCTGGCTACCCTATATTTGTCATGAGTCCCTCCTGCTTCCTGCTTCTTATATCTAACAGACGCTTCCTTCTTCCACTTGACGAGTTGCCTCATGTCTTTCGTCAGCAACGGTTGCTTTTTCCTACCATGGTTTCCTTGTCTCAGTGGGACAAACCTATCCTGAAACCAGCTGAAGTGGTCCCTAAACTTCCTCCTCATTACTTCTGTGTTTTCACCCTTGAACTTCTGTTTCCAATTTCCTCTCGCTAGTTCATTCCTCATACCTTTATAGTTAACTCTTCTCCAGTTAAGCTTTCCCATTCTGTCTGTTCTTAACCTTTTCCATAGCAATGCTGAAGCTAGGGGAGTTGTGGTCACTCGCAGTAAAATGCTCCCCCACCAAGAGGTCTGCCACCTCACCAGGTTCATTACACAGAACTAGACCCAGTATGGCCTCTTCTCTCGTCGGCCGGTCCACATACTGCGTCAAGAATCCTTATTGAACACACCTGACAAATTCAGCTCCATCTACCCCACCCACCTTGCAATCAGGAGGTGCCAGTCCATATGAGGGAATTTGAAATCACCCGTAACTACAACCCTGTATTTCCTGCACCATTCTAAAATCTACCTGCTTGTCTGTTCCTCAGTTCCCGAAGGTTATTTGGGGGTCTATAGACTATTCCCAGCACGGTGATTGATCCCTTCCATTTTCTGACTTCCACCCACACCGACTCAGTGGACACTCTCTGCAGCGTCTTCCCTTTATATATCCGTGATGCTATTCTGACTAGTAATGCTACTCCTCTCCCTCTTTTCTACCTCCCGTCCTATTCATTTTGAAACACCGAAACTATGGTACCTGCATCAGCCAATCCTGCCGTTCCTCCAGCCAAGTTTTAGTAACGGCTACAACATCATAGTCGCACGTATTGATCCATGCTCTACGTTCATCCAGCTTTTTTTGCTAATACTCCTGGCGTTGAAAGAGACACATGTTAACCCCACTAACTGGCTACATGTTTTGTCCCCTGCCTGTCCTTCCTCACCAACTCAGAGCACATATTATCATGCCCTTGTCCTTCTACCCTAATCTCTGCACTTAGATTCTGATTCCCACCCCCTGCCAAACTAGGTTAAACCCTCCGCAACAGCTCTAGCAAAACTATCCACCCCCCAAGATACTGGACCCTTTCCAGTTCAGGTGCAGACCGTCCTTTTTGCACAGGTCAGACCTTCCCCAGCAGAGAACCCAGTGTTCCAGAAATCTAAACCCCTGCCTCCTGCACCAACTCTTCAACCATGCATTCATCGGCTATAAATTCCTGTTCCTACCCTCCCTGTCTCGTGGCACAGGCAGCAGTCCCGAGATTAACACCCTTGAAGTACTGTTTTTTTTTACTTATTTCGAAACTCACTATATTCCTTCTTCAGGACGTCATACCTACTTCTATCAATATCATTTGTCCGCACGTGGACCACGACATCTGGCTGTTCACCCCTCTTTCTTCAGAATACCGAGAACTTCGAGAATTTGATAAATTGACGAAGTGGTAGATTGGGTTAGTACCATTACTGATGCCACAAAGGTTGGGTTGTTGTGGATAGCTTGCAGGGCTGTCAGAGGTTACAGCAGGGCATTGAGAGCATGCAATACTGGACTGAGAAGTGGCATTTAGAGTTCAACCCAATAAGCGTGAGGGGTTCATTTTGGTCGGTCAAATATGATGGCAGATTATAGTATTAATGGTAAGATTCTTTGAAGAATGTTACCACCTGAAACGGATTCTGTGGTCCGAGTCCATAGGACACTCAAAGCTTCTACGGAGGCTGACACTGTGGTTAAGAATGGATACGGTGCATTGGCCATCATCAAGCGTGGGATTGAGTTCAAGAGCCGAGGGGTAATGTTTCAGCTATAAGGGACACTTGTCGGACCCCACTTGGAGTACTGTACTCAGTTCTGGTCGCCTCAATACAGGAAGTACGTGGACCCCATAGAAAGAGTGCAGAGGAGATTTATAAGGATGTTGCCTGTATTGGGAAGAATGCCTTCTGAGAATCGGTTGAATGAAATAGGCTTTTCTCCTTGGAACAACGTGGGATGAGAGGTGACCTTATAGAGGTGTATGAGATTATGAGAGTCATTGATCGTCTGGATAGTCAGAGGTTTTTTCCCAGGGTAAAATGGCTAGCACGAGAGGGCATAGTTTTAAGCTCCTTGGATGTAGGTACAGATGAGATGTCAGGGGTAAGTTGCTTTTTTTAATGTAAATAATGGTGAGTGCGTGGAAAGGGCTGCCGGATGCAATGGTGGAGGTGGAAACGGTCGGGTTTTTTAGGAGAATCCTGGATGAATACATGGGTCTAAGAAATGTAGAGGGCTATGGCTAAGCCTAATTAGTTCTGAGTTAGGGACATGCTCCAACCAGCTTAGGGGCCTAGGGGCCTGTATTGTGTTGTCGGATTTCTACTGTTCCATGTATCTGACAAACTGGGGTTTTACGGAGCTGCAGCATTTCCTCGTTGCATGTGAACATCGGTGCACACATAGGAACAACAGCCACTTGCATATCAGCTAACTTTTTGAGAATTAAACAATATAACATACTTATATCTAAAGTATGATCCGCTCCTTGGTGTCTGGTGTCTTTTATGTAAGAGAGCGAAATGTTTCTCCGCCTTCTTAATGGCGACATAAATCCAAATCTCCATTGCATGAGATGTTTCTAATTACTTTGACGACGCAATCCCTGGTGTGGAGTTCACGGCATCAGGCGATAAGACATGGGTGCAAAATTGATCCGTTCGGCCCATCAGTTCACCTCACCCTTTTCGTCGTGCTTGATTAATCTCAATGCCATTCCCCTCTTACCCTATCAAGGCTTACTAACCAAGAACCTTTCAACACTCCGTTTTAACATCGGGCCTCATTTCATCCATCTATTCTATCTGGCCATTGAGGTCCCTTCTGGAGATGTGTACAACATTGAACCATCAGCCCAGTCGTTATCCTCACTTCGCTGTGCCACGCGGATATCAGACCGGCACGTGCTCTCTATATGAAATCCAGACATATCCTTGATTGAAATGGCCACAGCCGCGACTCTTAAATGCACTGTGCGGCTGCACAGGGCACTCCTGTACTTACCCTCACTTTCAATAAAACATAGCGTAGCACATGTCTTTCTAACTGCTCGATGCTTCAGAGTCCTATAAGTCCTGTGGAAGGATTAGGGTCGGAGAAGTTCACTATTTCTGCCTTTCCATCGATGCTGGCTGACAGGCTTTGTTCCTCCAGCAAGTTATCCGTGTTACACTTAATTACCAGTAGCTGCAGATTTTCCTGTGTTACCTGTATCCTTGTTTCGTGGACACGGACTCCTTCCACCTTTCTTTATCGTGACCTATTTATTTATTAGCATGCGTTTGTCTAGGGTAAGTCAGCCTCCGGCCTGGACAGACTGAGATATCTCGGTTTATCTGGACGATGCGTGATGTGTTGCCGGGTTACATATCCGAACCGCAATATATCAGACAGTACACCATATGCAATTTAGCTTTATAATTCTTAATCTGTAGTTAAAAATAAAAGAAAAAGGGACCTTTTAGTGAAACAATCTGATGTACACGTTGGATCTCACGGCTGCCCATCCATTCAATCCCCATTCGTCTCCTCCGAGCGTTGTCGGCTCATGGATTCTCACTCCAAGTCCAATCCGTCCTGCCGACAAGCGGCTCTCTCCACTCGCATCATCTCCCTTCATCTCTTGCTGACAAAAAGCCCGAGAATACCATCTGTCAGACGCACTGGAAAAAAGAAATACAATACGCCGCTCATTGGATGACACAAATTCCAAAGCCCCCGTTATTTCTAGTCTTAACCCAGCCTCTGCTGCTACAGTGAAACCATTACAGTAGTAGTGAAACATTACAGAGAGACCATTGCATTAACAGTGAAACCTTTCAGACCATTACTCTCACGTTATTACCAATCTGATTTTTGGTTTATAAGAATGGAGAGGAACATCTCAATTATCATGTCCACATCTGGCACGCATCTGGCAGATCAACAATCCTGAATGGACCATATCGTAGGCGCTTTGCGTCCTGCTCACTGTTCTCCATCCCACGAGCAACAGTGCAGTTTCATGCCGTCTGAAAATGGGGAATGTGTCCACACCAAGACACGGTAGTGTAGCGGTTTGCGTCAGACTAACAAAGGTGCCGCTGCAAGATCGGGATTCAATTCCCACAGCTAACGGCAAAGTATCTGTTCGTTTTACCCCTGTCCGCGTGGGTTTCCCCCGGGTACTCCGATTTCAACAAGCAGACGAAAGTCGTACGGGTTCCGGTTAATGAGTTGTTGGCATGCTCTGTTGGTTACAGACACTTGAGGGCTGCCCCGGCACAACGTTCGCTGATTTGACTTGACGCAAACATCGAATTTCACTTGATGTTTATACATATATGTAACAATATAAATCTAATGTTTAAATACTGTACTTCAGCTTCAAAGTTATCGCCGTACCCTGCAAAAATCTATGCTGGGTACTGAACTCCGCAAAACCGAATTTGTCACTTCCTTCCATCCATCAGAAAGCCCTCATTTTCCTCTTCCCTGCTTCATTCGTCTCATTCATCTAAAAATGCCACGTGTGGGTTCGTATTCATTCCCACAGTCCACGCTGTACTCTATTTACGGAAACTTTCCAAAATCCTTTTGAGTCACAACTTTTGATTGAAGAAGTTCCCCCTTAACTATTTAATATTTCATCCTTTATCTATGACCTGTGGCTTCAACCTCAATGGAAAAGGCTTGCTTGCACTAACACGGTTTATACCCCTCATAATTTCGTATCGCTGGTTTCCTCGAACTCGCTGGGTTTCTCGGTTCCTTTGAGAAACTATGAGATTACGTTTAACACACTCCTTTCTGCAAGAACGTCTGCAAACGCGAAAATATTTGGAAAATGTTCATCTACTCAAACCCAATTATCCATGATCATTTTCCGTATTTCAGTACAAATTCCTATTGATAGAGCTGAATTTCAGTCATACAGAAACACAAGACTGGAGAAACAGGGATTAGCCACTCAGTTTATCATCACTCCTTATCCATTTAATTTCTATGCCAAACCAAATTTTCCACCGTCCGCTCTAAAGCTGTGATCTGTAGTCGTCGTCGGTCCTAACCTGAGGGGGGAAAGCTTGCAGGCAGTGACCCACATATACAGCTCTCATAACTTCATCTACATCTAAATATCTTCCCTCATTCTTCTGTCATTCATTAGTCGTCGTCGGTCCTAACCTGAGGGGGAAAGCGTACAGGCAGTGACCCACATATACAGCCCTCATAACTTCCTGTTCATCTAAATATCTCCCCTCATTCTTCTGTCATTCATTAGTCGTCGTCGGTCCTAACCTGAGGGGGGAAAGAGTACAGGCAGTGACCCACATATACAGCTCTCATAACTTCCTCTACATCTAAATATCTTCCCTCATTCTTCTGTCATTCATTAGTCGTCGTCGGTCCTAACCTGAGGGGGCAACGCTTACAGGCAGTGACCCACATATACAGCTCTCATAACTTCCTGTTCATCTAAATATCTTCCCTCATTCTTCTGCGCTCCAATGTCTGAAGTTCTAAAATGTATCAATCAAGGGGCTCGTCCGGGATTTGAACCCGGGACCTCTCGCACGCTCGCAAATTCAGGCCCAAAGCGAGAATCATACCACTAGACCAACGAGCCCGTTCTGTGTTTATGTCATAACACTGCTGCCTCTCACTTTCTTAGTCTCCTTTGTCAATGCATCTGGTGGTAATTTTACGTCTAAAGTAGATAAATGACCAAAGTTCAGTACAAGGCACTGCAGGATCTTCGGCCCAGGATGCTCAGTTCATCAGTGTAGCTCTACTCTGTTGATATTATAACTATTCCCTCCTACAGAGACCATAATCCGCTATTTTCACGACAGCCATCTGTCTATCCAAGTATCTTTTTTAATATTCCTGTTGTGAAAACGACGAACAGCACGTTCCTGCGAACAGTGTGTGGGAACAGTGCGTTCCCAGAACCCACCACACTGTGTACAAAAGAAATCTACCTACCTCTGACCTAACTTTTCCTCCACATCTTCAACGTATGCCTTCTGCTGTTGTCCAACCTGTCTGTGTCTCCTGTAATCTTATACACCTCCATCACGCTCTGTAGAATCGAACAGAAAAGTTCCAGCTTCCTCAATCTTCCCCCACAAGACGTGTTCTAATCGCGGCATCGTTCTGCTGAACCTGCGGTGCACCTTCTCTAAAGGACTTTTTCGCCCCAGAGAGTGGCTCCGATCACCCATTCTATTTAGTAGCACCACCGCTCTCCCAAGCCCCTTCTATCAATCACCCCAGTCACTGAACCACGATGTAATCTATTAAAAGCACATTTCTATCATTTAACATTATAAGTACACGCTAGTGTCTGTGTTATTTCTGCTCATTCTGTTCTATATCCGTACTGTAACCACGGCATTTATATAATTAATCATTGATCCTTCATCCCTGATCTTCCCTATTCTGAGACGAGCTGAACTGGACACGATCCTCCAGGCGTGGTCTAACCTGAGTCTGCGAGAGTTACTTAACCTCGCGGCACTTGAACTCAATCTCTGACACACAATGACACACTCTACGTCAATTATCGAATACACGTAAATGTACCGGCGAAAACGTTAATCATTGATCCTTCATCACTGATCTTCCCTATTCTGAGACGAGCTGAACTGGACACGATCCTCCAGGCGTGGTCTAGCCTGAGTCTGCGAGAGTTAGTTAACCTCGCGGCACTTGAACTCAATCTCTGACTAATGAAAGTCAGCGCACAACGTGATTTCAGAACCAGTCTCTCAACCTACGCCGTGACATGAGTCCAAGGTTGTTCTGGATGTCAAATATAATAGACTTATTACTCGTGGTCGAGACCTAACGGTTAATACTTCTTTTGTTCTCTGTGCAGCGGGTTTTTAGGGGACTGCACCGTCCCCTTAAAGCAAACAGGGAAATCAAAGAGGTGGGGATCTGGAGAAAAAAGAATGGTTAACGTTGAGGATTGAGATACTGCTCATGCATACCGACCGTTCCATATCTTGCATAACCTGCTGAGTCCATCTGGTAGCTTGACTTTCCGGCAGGCTCCAGTATCTGCCTTCTCCAACATTCCGTCTAAACTTTCCTGTGTTCAGCCATCCACCATCCATGTAACCTCCGTGGAACTTTCAAACATTCTCTCCAGAATTTCATTTCCTGGCAACCCTCAGGATCGATGTTTTATTCTTGCTGCTAATTTAATGTCGCCTCTTTGGATGAACAGCTTTGTTTTAGATGATAAAATAGATTAGATTAGATTAGATGTTTTTGATGATAAGAGGGAGAGATCGAGAGTGAAACCTGCTTCACAGGCGGAAATGAGTATTCCGGAAACGAATATAAGAAATGGGGGACTGTATAGGGGATTTCAGAAAGAATTTCTTTACGGAGAGAGTGGTGGGCTCCTGGACCGCTCTGTCGGGATCATGATAATCACAGATAGGTTAAGGTATTTTAAGGTACTTTTAGATAGGAAAATGTAGAGGTATATATCAAGGAAGAGATTGATCGATCTTGTACTACGTTAAATCGTCGACATAACGTCATTGGGTTGATGACATGCTCTGTGCTGTACTATTCAATGTTCTATGTTACGGTGCCCGCTCCTACCTATGTCGCACCGTTCCTCTACCTTCCCCTTATGAGCCAACTCAAGTGTTCCTGCTGCTTTCACTTCAGTGTCACAGCTGAATGAGACAGCGGAATACACGCAAGATGCTGGAGCATCAAAACGTTTAGTGAAAACTTCCAGCACAGGTTTGATTTTTCACAGCATTACAGCTCTCCCTGATCTACATAGAAGGCCATTTCACATTCTTCGGTACGCGAACCCAGCTGCTCAGGACTAACCTACAAATGTTGCGAATCTTCAGATGAATTTATTGTCAACCAACGTAATATTCCGCCTTCTGTCTGTTTACATTACCACCTAGTTTAGACTCGTCGGAATATTTAATTTACGTGTCTTGTACATTTTCATCAAAATCTTTTTTCTGAACTAAGATACAGACACAATAATCACAGCAGAGATCCACGTAGTACACCACAATTCGTGAGCCTCCCGTCCTGAAAGCAATCTTCCACCATCATCCATAAAGCCGGTGTCGTGTCCACTTGGCTAGTGCGTCCTATACCTGAAGCTCTCTCCATATCCGGAGAAGCCGTCCATGCAGCGCCACGTTAAAAGACATGCTTCAATCCGTATACTGCCCTACACACATCGATCGTCGAGTGCATCTCTCCAAAGTAGTCTAACAGCTTTGTGAGAGCCGATTTGCTGCTAACACGACGGTGCTGACCACATTAACCCCCCCCCCTCCCCCAGTAACTTATCCATCACGAATGTCAGGCTCACTGGCTTGAATTTCCTTGGTGTACCTGTGCTACCCGTAAATGGTACGACATGAGCCGTTCTGCAGGCCTCGCGTACTTACCTTGGCCGAAAGATGAAGCAAATGTGGCCGCAAGTGATTTCGTTTTATTTTACCCCCGTCTTCTCACAAGATCAGAAGATGCATCGGGTCAGGACATGCGAGTATGTGACACAATGTAGGGTTCATTGGAAGCATGTAGAAGTTTTAGAGAGGAGAATGATCGGGATGCTGCCCAGATTATGAGGATTGGCTAAGCGAGCTGTTTGGAGAGAAAGAGGATGTGAGGCCACTTGATGTCGATGGTAAGATGCATAGATCTCTGGATAGCCAGGGAATTTTCCTAGGGCAATGAATTGGATCATTTCTATGTGATTTGAGACCCTCTTAAATCGTCCATGCTCTTCGTAACCTTTTTCGAACAACCAGCGGAATTCACGAGAGGCTTTTTTTCCGCTCGAAATTCATGCTGACCATTCCTAAAAAGAGTTCGCCTCTCCAAATTCAGGTAGATCGTGTCTCTGAGAATCAGATGCAGGTAGTTTCCAATTAGTAATGTTGGGATTAAGAACTAATTGAACACTGTGTTTTTCCTGTAGCCTATCGTAACTAAAATCAGAACTTTGGGCACTTTCCGGACTCCAGTACCCCAAGTATTTGGCGATAATACAATTACCTCCGCCTTTGTTCCATTCATTTCTTCTTTAGGTTCCCGGAATGCTCTAGATGCATATGGTCGCACTATACATCTTGTTTTTGCCTTTAAGGCGGCCAGCCCTCAACCTTTGCAATGAGCACATGGTTCAGGGCAGGGCCGTCGCCTTCCCTGAATTTTCCCGCTTCCCTGATATCCTCCACGCTAAATGCGGGTGGGAAGTTATCATTTGACTCCACGTCCAACATCTCTGGCTCCACACAGATTACGGCGCTGATCCATTCACTCCTTGATCATGCAGTTCCAGCAATATATTTATATAATCCGGGAGTATTTTCCTCTGCCGTTCTAGATAGATCGATACCGTACCCTATTTTTGCCCTCCGGCTTTTCCTGTTAAATATCCTCGCCGAAGGATCCACTTGATCCTGAATAACTCAAGCTGAACTACGTTTCCTGTTAAACACAGGGGACTCTGAACTATCGGGCGGAAACGTCGACTGTGTTGTATCCTCCTTTCCAGTCAGACTTTATGAGTGTCTGCAGCATTTGCTATCTGTTACTCGTTATCCTTTTATCCAGACCAGTGTCTCAATATCTCTCGTCAACCAATGTTCCGTACTGTTGCCAGCTATGTCCATCACTCTGTTTGGAACACGAACTACCTGAACTCCGGATATCTCACCTTGAAAAACAAATGTCTCTTTACCACAAAATAAAATTAGCCTCTTCTCAACCATAAACCCTTGCAAATCCCCGCCTAATCGCCCTCAAACTGGAACTGCACTAAATTAGCACCTTAACTGTCGACCAGACCTAACTTTCTGCAGACCTATTTTCAAGCTGATGGAATTATGTTCACGGGTCGTAAAATGATCTCTTTTTCAATGTATTCGTCCTTAAAGATAAACGATACAGATTAGCTTTATATGTCACATATAATATAGCAACAATTAGTGGGTAGTTAGCTGATTGGGAAGCTGTTAAAATTAGCAAAAGCTGGAAATGAGAAATGGAAACCATGCGATAATATCAAATGTATTTTATTTTCAGATATATAAAAATGTTACAAAGACGCGAGAGTATATGCATCGGAGCGCTGGAAAATTACAGTTGAATGTTAGAAAGGGGGGAACAAAGAATCAGCAGACGAATTAATAGCTATCGTGCACCAGTCCACAGTGGAAGATACTAGCAATATCCCAGAAATTCTAGAGTGTTCCGGGTAAGAAGGTTTCCATTACTAAGGAGGAGCTGCGCAGGAAGCTGAATATTCTGAATTTAAAAAGTCACGCGGATCTGATGGATTACACACCAGTTTTCTGAAAGACGCATCTGAAGGGATTGTAGAGTCCGTCATAATGATCGTTCAAATATCACCATAAACCTAAGACATTGAGTTCCAACTTAGGTGGGGAAGTCCTGCTTGCTTTCATCCTGGTTTTACTACTAATTTAGATATCTGGTTTGCTCTAATTTCCTGTGATTCTCAGTTTCTTTGTGAAAGTGCGTGGTTACATTTTCCAAGCTCTGCTCGGCTAGAATGTCTCCAGATGTCAGAGAATGTTTGGCAGACGATTATCTACTCAAATAGTATTTTACACGTCCACTATCTTTATTTAATTTCATTGTTGAGACTATGGCACTCACTACATATGTTACTATAGAGCATATATGTCAAACTCAAGGCCCGCGGGCCAAATCTGGCCCGAGGTGGAATTATATTTGGCCCGCGAGCTAATATCTAATTACTATTAAAGCTGGCCCCAGTAGTCGAAGCGCCTATGGCGTATGATATGGCTAATGCTGCGTTTATTCAGGTACCAGGTTTTCAGGGTTTTTAGTGCTTATTCGGTTTCCCTGGGTTATTTCCTGAATATCATTAATGAATATTTTTTTTCTATTAGAGCTGGCCCGCCGGTATATTGCATGCACCACTAATACTACAAATCCCGCAATTCACTGCCAGTGCATTGCTCGCGCTTGCCTTCCTCTCTCATCAGCATCCATATGGCGCTAGTCACGTGTGGTCAACTTTCAGCTATCCCTCACTCCAAGAATGGCTGAACGAAAGGTGGACTTTGAAAACAGGGGTTTTCAAGGCAGGTGGGATGCGGAGTATATGTTCGCAGATATAAAGGGCAAACCTGTTTGTCTTGTGTGCGGAGACGGTGTGGCTGTAATTATAGAATATAACGTAAGACGACACTATGAAACGAAACACCACGACAAATACAAGCATCTGGACAAGAAACAGAAGCTCCAGAAGGGAGAAGAGTTGAAAAGAAGTCTGGCGTCACAGCAGGCTATGTTCACAAAAGCCAAAACACAAAGCACAAAACACAAACACAAAACACATAGTTTTATTGTGGCAGCAGAGATCGCTAAATCAGCCCAGCCCTTGACCGAGGGAGAATTTGTTAAGAACCGCATGATGAAAGTTTGCGACGTCGTGTGCCCAGATAAAAGGCAAGCATTTTCAAATGTGAGCCTGAGCAGAAACACCGTTGTTGACCGTGTACGAGAGCTTGCCACCAATAGACAACAGCTGGTGGGGAAGGGAAGAAATTTCATCGCATATTACCTTGCTGTGGATGAGAGCAGGGACACTTCTGATACTGCCCAATTGTCAATTTTCATTCGTGGAGTGGACTAAAGGCTGTGTGTAACAGAGGAACTTTTGGATTAAGATCAATGCATGGCACAACTACTGGAAAAGATCTCTTTGATGAGGTATCCAGATGTGTAAATATAATGAGGCTGCCTTGGGATAAACTGGTGGGACTGACGACAGATGGAGCGCCCGCGATGTGCGGTCAAATGACTGGATTGGTGTGCAGGATCCGGGAGAAGATGCGGGAGGAAAACGGCGCAGGTGAGCAGACAGCTTATCACTGTATCATCCACCAGGAATCGTTGTTTTGCAAGCCTTGAAAATGGAACATATAATGAACACCATAACACGAGCAGTTAACTTCATGAGAGACATGGGTTAAATCACCGCGAGTTCAAGTCGTTTCTGGAGGAGTTGGGTTCAGAATATAATGATTTGACCTATCACACAGAGGTGCGATGGTTAAGCAAAGGAAAATTGCTGAAAAGATGTTTCGAGTTGCGTGAGGAGATCTGTCAGTACATGGAAAGCAAAGGGAAAGACACAACAGAGCTCCGCGATAAAAAGTTGCTCTGTGAAATGGCGTTTCTGTGTGACATCACGAGCCATCTCAATGCGCTCAACCTGCAGCTTCAGGGGCGGGGTCGTGTGATCACAGACATGTACGCTGCAGTGAGGGCTTTTAAAACCAAGCTGCGCCTGTGGGAGACGCAGATGCAGCAAAAAAACTTGAGCCATTTTCCGTGTTGCCAAACTATGAAAGAGCAGGTTTCTACCGCAGCGTTCCCACATGCAAAGTTTGCTGAAAATCTTAGCATACTTAGTGCCGAATTCACACGGAAATTTGCCGACTTTGAAGCCCAAAAATGCAGGCTTGAACTGCTCAGTAATCCATTTGCAGCCTCAGCTGATTTTTTATTTATTTAATGTTCAATGTTGTTTTAGTAGGCAATAACCTAAGCTTTGTTAGTTCCAGGTTAATATGTGTAATAAATTCATTTCAGTATGTTTTGCAATAAACGCTGAACCAGTCCGGCCCTCGACTTGTACCTTTTTTTTTTAATTATTTTGGCATTTATTTCAGTTTAAATCAGTTTAAACTTAAATTTACTTTAGTTTAAAGATTGACATTTAAATCAGTTGCATTTATTTTTTATGGCTTTATCTGCAGCTTTTCCGGAGTAATTTCTAATGAAAACAATTTTCCAAAGGCCAACACTCTGTGATTCACACTAGTCGAAGCCAGACACTTAGCATCTCATCTTGGATGCAAGTTCATCAAGGTTTGGAGGCAGGCTCTGAGCTGAGTAAATCCTCAGAACTGAGTGAAGGTGTTCATCAGAAAGACGACTCCTGTGTGATGTTTTGTTTATCTTCATCAAAGAGAACAGTTGTTCACACAGATATGTGCTGCCAAACATAGGGAGCATTTGAGCAGCTTGGGTACGCAGCTGGGGCATCGTGTCGAGAATGAAACGTAGAAACTGTGCAGCGCCCACCGAGACATACTTCACCTTGAGTGTGTCACTACACTGGAGTTTCATCAGCTCCATTTGTATGTTGGTTGGTGCGCTTTCCACGTCAGCTGCAAATGGATTACTGAGCAGTTCAAACCTGGTAGGACACTTGTAACGCCTGCAGTGATAAGTGCCAGAAAGGAGATCAGTTGGAAGGGATCGTGGACATGGGAGCAACGTGAAACCTGCAGAAATCGCAGAAGGGTCTGGGGGCCGTGCAAGTAATTTTACCCTCGTAAGATTCCCGTTGAGGACGGAGGAAGTTACGGAGAAGAATTGCAGGAAGTACTTTGGGTAACAGCAGGAAGATTTCATTTTCCCAAGCTATAGGAAGTATGTGGAAAACACAGAAAGGTTGCAGAGAAGATTTATAATGATGCTGCCTGGATTGGGGAGCATACCTTATGAGAATAGCTTGAGTCAGCTCAGCCTTTCTTTCCTTGGAGCGACGTTTGGTGACCTGACGGAGGTGTGTAAGTTGATCAGAGGCTTTGATCGTGTGGATAGTCAGAGGCTTTTTTCCTAGGGCTGGAATTGCTAGCACGAAAGGGCACATTCTATATGCTTGAAAGTAGGTACAGAGGAGATGTCAGGGGTATTTTTTTTTACAGAGAGTGGTGAGTGTGCTTAATGGGTTGGCGGCTACGCTGGTGAATACGGATACTACAGGGTCTTTTGAGAAAGGTATCGATATCTATTTCTCACATTCTCCAGAAACTGAGGCAAAGATGTTGAGAAATATTTACTCTTTCAGGGGCATAATG
Source organism: Hypanus sabinus (assembly GCF_030144855.1). Taxonomy (NCBI): domain Eukaryota; kingdom Metazoa; phylum Chordata; class Chondrichthyes; order Myliobatiformes; family Dasyatidae; genus Hypanus; species Hypanus sabinus. Next base: position 145,803 of record NW_026781849.1, on the reverse strand, counting down.
TCGTTCAGTCAATCGAACGTCAGACAAATGATTTTTAAAATCAAACAATGAAACTTGCAAAAAATGACGATCACGATATGAAGTAAATGGGAATGCAGGAAAACGACGAATTTACAAAAGTGAGGATGGTTTTTCAGTATCTTTAAATGGAGTTACATAACGGCTCGAGCTAAACGGTATATTTACCTGCTATGAAGTGTTGTTCTGCCAACTCTGCAACAAAATTCCAAATGGTGTCTCCCGGTGTATACAATCACTGTCATTCTCATCATGAAAATGCTGATTTTGTACTCGTCAAACAAATACCCTAAAAAATTATTATGCTAAATAGCATCAGCTACCACCAGCATTGAAATACTCGCGGCTCAGTGAAACTTGGCTCTTCCACCTTCAGTAACGCATATACATATCTTTCATTTTACCAGTTTGAAAAAGTAACTCCCTGTCCTTTACAGGGAACTGTTGTGCTTTGCCAAAGCTCAGAGTTGTTACTTATTTAGTGCAAGTTGTACAAGCTAAGAAAGAGACTAATTATTTATATTTTTCAAATTAGCAGCTCAAGTTTCGTGCCAAAGTAGAATCTGCAAGACCCATTTTAAAATGTTATAAACGGTAAATTATTTGCGCCTCTGGTGGCGGGCCTGTCGTACTCTACCTGAAAGCAGCTCATCCACTATTATTTCACTCCTGACGCTCAGCTGTTATGTGGCTCCGAGTAACTGTTTGTATCGGACAGTGGCAAACCCTGGTCCGGCGCTTCGACAGACGGGCTGAACCAGGTGAGTGTAGCCGGAAAACACAACCCCCTGTGAGTTAGAGATTTGCTTAACCCAGCATGTGCAGACAGTTCCCGGACTCTGCGGATGAGATCGACTACATGATCAAACACCCCAGAAGGCGGTGCAGCAACGCTTCATGAACAGCGAAGGGCAAAGCAAGGTACAAAAAGCGTCATGAATATCCGCCATAGCCCAGGAAATCGCCAATCGTGAAGTTTTTTCCTGCCATTGGATCAAGCATCTTGAGGCCGAGAAAGTAGAACTGCCTCGGCACAACGGATTTTTTCACTGTGAAATTCATCCCTCAAAAGTCGGAAACGACGGACAATCAACACCGGTAAAAAAAGGAATTAGAAATAAAAGAAGAAACAAAATCAGCTGGGACATAACCCATTGATATTCTTCCAGTATTTTACCTTGCACGATTTTAACAATCATTTCAAGTATACATCCGTTTGCTCGTTCTGATTCTGCATATTCCATGGAAATTGTCAGCACGGCTATTTCAAAGAAAGACGTTTTCTGTTCATTGCCAATGGGGGCATATGAATTGACCATTAGATACTGAAATAGATATATAGATTGAGAAGGAGAACACCAATGAAAATCTGATTCTCTCTCTCGGCTGAGGGGAGTGAAAAGGTGTTATTTCCTTGCTTCCAAAGAATCCATAACTGCAATGAACAGGACTGTCACAGGTCTACAAGAACATCACTGACCACACGGTGTTTTCAGTGCTTATTCTGACATGTCAGCGACCACGTGGATAATGTTTCTGCTTGTCCGGATCCACCAATTCTACAACGTTACTATCACATCCCATTCGGTCGCAGGATCTCTCACATAGAGAGTATCACTGATTATTCAGAAACATCTCCAAGTCTGCTGGTAAAGTAATTGCTTGTCCAACATCATGATGGACGCAGCGAAAGCAAGATGTATGACCATTAAACCATATTAATATCTCTCTATATATAAAAAAATGCTCTTCAGCAGAAACCACACTACCAGTGATGATGTCTTGCAATCAATGATGACACTGTCGCTGGATATCAGAACATATTGGTTATTATTTATTTGTCAATGCCCGCTCCCTTGCAGCAAATAAAATAAAACACGAATTCCAGTCTGCAGAATCAAAACTGCACATGTCTAATTATTAATGACATTTATAGTAGCATGCACAGCAGAGGATGGCTATGTGATATGAACAGAATGCCCGTGCAACTTATCGTTCAGAGGGGAGAGTTAGAAGGTCAACGTACCAACGAGTGACTGAAACATCAGTGAACATAAAGACATTTAACCTCGGCTTTTGTTGTTATTTTCATACTCATTACAGGTGTGACCCATCGGATAAGGATAAATATTCACTGTATTTTTCGATCATCGTATTAGGCCATGTTTATATTTCTGGGCACCCACACATTTTTATTTTTGTCTATTTAAAATAAATTCAGTGCTATTTATTTGCAAGTCCTGGTACACACAAATATTTAGTGGGTTCGCGGGTAAAGAACCTCAATGACAAAAATGGATGCAGCTTGAGTTCAGTAGGTTTAGATAATGGAAATCACCGGGGAAAATGAGAATGGCGAGCTTTCATCACCTTTACACAACCGATATGATTTCCTCTGATGTCTCATACCAGCAATAACATAGTGAATATAATTGTTAAAATACCCTGCATACGTGTAAACATACGTTAGGTATTCTTAATCTTTGGGGAAAAAACGTGCTTTATGCGGCAAATAAAAGTGTAAGCATTCTGATGTTTCAAGCAGATGGTGTAGAACAACAAGAGAGAATTATTGTACATCACTAGTCAGATTAATTACAGTCAAGGTGAGGTGTAGTTAACCCGTTATAGTTCGGCACTTGCAGAATTACGAGATACGCTCAGTTATATGTTGGTGTACAATAAAATTGAGACTTTTTACAAAGACTTTGAAATATATATTTTTTAGAATATTGTTCGAATGAGACAAAACCTTGCAAGTAACAGAATAAAGTGGTCACTGCCGGATGATCTGTAACCTGAAGCACAACCGGATGAATATAGACAACTCTAGAAAGTGAGGGATGAAAACAGGTGGAGGAGATACCCTTTTCGTACAGCTCTTTGCCTTTTCCGCCTGCCATTTCCCAGCTTCCGACATATATTGTCCTTTGTAAGACCAACCGGAATTTGGTACATTACAACCAAGTCCTCTCACAAACATTGTATTGACCATCCGTTCAAAGTTAAATCTGGACTCGTATGTGGATCCGGGGAACAGAATCGGAGGTTGTATATACATACGCCGCTTGTATTCAGTGGATAGAAGTAATGGTCTGGGATTCAAGAAGTGTTTTCATTGAGTCACTTACTGTGCAATGATGGGTAGTGTTTGATATTGTACAACAGAAGTTTAATGTTGTTTCCTGTCATGAAGAATATTTTAATTGCTACTTTTCCAGAACAATTAGTGCGCACATTCTGACAATGTCACTGCTGACCATGGTGATGACGACATTGATAATCCAGGCCCGTCACTGACCAGACTAATAATAATGCATTGCCTCCGCTGACTTTCCAGCGACAAGAAGTTTAGAGAGAATCATTTACTGATGGACATTGATTTAAAGTGACGAGAGAGAATTAATAGGAAGTGGAGAGACCACTTTAACAGATTATGTGGGTAGGTAAATAGAAAGAAGTACCCGAGAATGTGTTTGAGGGAAAACACTTTCAGAACATTCAAAATGTATTTGGACAGTCCATGGATAGGAATCCCTTAACGGTATAAGGTCCAGAGTGCGGCAAATGAAGATAGCTTAGATGACATGAACCGCTTGGGCCGCCGTTTCTCCATCACGTAACTAAGACTGTTTACTTTAAGAACTAGAACATGAACAACTTCTGTGATTCTGTACCTGAGTTGTGCTTCATTTCTGATTCTCGGCACTTGCAACAGTTGCATTTCTGTGATCTTTCATGCAGGGCAAATTATGCAAAATCACAACAATCACATGAGTTTGTTTTACTTGTCAATATATACAAGGTCAGTTCGAAGCTTGAGACTGATGCATTGGGATAAATCCTGTCCTCTTAGACTACTGGTTTCTATCCATGAAAACAGCACCAGGTGCCATACTCCGGAGTCCTCACCCCGGAAAGGGATACTGCTTCCGACGACGACGATTCAGATGTGTGGCACCGCTTTCCGTTCGCTAATTCCCCAATACCGGAAGTAGAGGCTCCTGGCCCTTCCTCCGCTGAGTTGAAGAGGAGGGAGGGTGTTGAGGGGCAGAATGAGATACAGCCAGCATTGGGGGAGAGAGAGTGGAGGGGCAGACTGAGGTACAGTCGGCAGTAGGGGGGGGGGGGGGCGAGAGCAGATGGACCTTGAACACGAAACAGTGGGCTCTCAGGTGAAGAGGGAACCAGTGAGGGTACAACAGGTAGACCTGGGATGTCCCCCGGGGTGTCTGAGCCGGAAGGGTCGGCAGTGGATGTACGGAGGTCTCCGAGAAGTAGGGACTCCACGGAGCGATTGACATACGCAGCACCGGGAGAACTGAATGTTGTGATCTCTACCGCCCTGCGAAGTTATGTCACTGTTTTCTGCACCTTGGTTGGGTTTCGTGTCTTACAACATACATTGGGGAACTCTGTGAATGTCATGAGCTTTTGTTGCTGGGTGAAGAGAGTAGGGAGTTTCTTATTTTACTCCGTATGTTAATCAAAATGGCTTCTTTGTTAAGTAAAAGTAGGAATGCTTTCTGGTGAGAGAGTGCTTTCTCTCGCAACCTGTTTGGGTTATACTTACTGATAATGAGAATTGTATTCATTTGTTAACCAATTGGGATGGATGCTAGTCTTACTTTTGTTACCTCTTCGTCTAAATGTACAATCTGCAATGCTAATCATTTATAATAAATTAACATCAATGGAAAAGTCAATGTAGCATAGAAAACCATTCGGATCAGCGTGAGTTAATCATTCTGATGGCATGGTGGCTGAAGCTGACCCGGAGACTTTTAGTCGTGCCTTCTATGCTGCATTACCGTTTCCCGGATGATTGAAAAGTCTCTGTGATAGTTTGGAATCCATTTATTTCAGGATGACTCGGGACACGAATGTTTGAGTATATGACATAATTTCCAAATATACTCCTTTTGAAACCGTTTTATTCGAAATCTGCACTGAGTTGTAATTGGAGTGGGCATTATCTACATAGATGACCATTTAATGTAAACACATACTTCATTCCTTTCCTCAATTCCTTTCTGAATTTTCTCTGAGTCAGTGTATAGATACAAGTATTGGTGCACATACTCAGAATTTGCAAGATGAACCCAAATTGCTGTAGTATATATACCGGGGAACTCAAATATTTGTCCTCAAAAAAAAAGTTTTCCGCTTGCCATTTCAGAGAATGAACTACATAGGGCATCCAAAATAATATGAAATTAGCTGATATAGCAAACAACAGAATCATCGATTTTCTGCGGTTTTCAATCTCGGCATCCTTCTGATTATCACTGCTGTTTCGAAGGCCTCTGCGGACTCTATTTGCCGCAATGATATGTCTTACTGTTAAACCATTGAAAACTAGAATTAAGCCAATTGGTAGCAACGGTGTTAAAATGCTATCCAGTAATTCTAATCCTTTCCACACGGGTAAAATAGCGTATTCATCTGTGAGGGCGCAACGCCAAGGTATGTTGTCAATCATGACATAAGGTTCAATGGCGAAGTAAAACGGGGCACTTCTCCCGCAGCTCACTATAACCACCGTCACCATAATCACCGTAGCTGTTCTCTCAGTGCAGTATCGTTGCCCGAGCTTTCGACAACATATTGCGATGAAACGATCGAAGGTAAAGCTGACCGTAAACCAAACTGAACAATCCATCGTCACAACATATAATACAACTGTCACTGCGCATACAGGAGTGATGAGCAAGGATCTGGAATAAATGTAGATATTGTTGGTCTGTTGCACAAAAGCGAAAACTATAACCACCATCAGATCCGCTGTTGCCATTCCAACCAGGTAACGGATGATGCATTTGGAGAGTCCGCATTTTCCCCGAGATAGGATCACAATCGCCGTTAAATTAACTACAAGAAATTAGAAACAAAACAGGATTCTCGTTAGCTGCAACTGTCTGAATGCCTACCATTCCTCCAATACTATGCACGGCATGTTTTCTGGAAGTGTAAAGCAAAGGTTCAATGTGAGCCTGCTCCATTGCTAGACTCCTACTGGGGGACAACCATGGACTGGCGACTTTTCGACAGTTTCGAGCGAGGCATCTGGTATCCACGACTCACCTACCGGTCGATCGCTCCAGAAAACATCACCATAAGCAGCGGCATTTCCATTATAAGAAGTGGAACAGCTGAAGTGATTATTTGTAGTGAAATTCAGGAGGTTTACAGCATAAGTCATAATTTAGTGACTTATGGAAGAACAGATCTGCGTGACGATATTCGACTGGCCAGTCATTGGAAAAAGCTGCCGATCTGGAAAAGAGGCCACTGTCGCTGCAGAAAGCCGAGCAAGGCCCAACTATGAAACTATCGGCAAAAACATATTTCACAACAGAGAAGAAAAAACATCGTATCCGGAAAATAAGGAAACTGAATTAAAAATAAATATCAGATGCTTGAATTCTCAATTCTGGAAACAGAATTCAGGCGATGGTACCATCTTTGGTGTTCTCCGAACAGTGACCAGCTCCAGTATCTTACCAGGGACACCGATCGCTACAAGTGTAGGATAGAAAACACCCGCGATGTAGTAAATCGTTGGATATCCCATATTCCATCTGAAGCAATGTTCCGGTGTACGGAAAGTTCCAAAGGTTCGTATGGACCGGTGATCGTTTTTACAGGGTTATATGCAATTTAGCATAATTCCACTGAGGCAATTAGTGTGGTTATCACATAAGTCTCATTAGGGACAACCAGCTACACAAACACATGCATTAAGTTGTTTTTTTTTCACTCTGTCATAGTGCCATGAATTCGTATCCCCAAGGCTGTTACAAGTTGTTAGCTTTTAAAGATAAATTAACATGAGCGTTGCCAGTTTAATTTCCAAGGCACCAGGCTTCAGCTGTTGAAATGAGACATCTTCTTATCTGTGTTGTTTCTAACAAAGACAATCATCCCGAACAAATAACATCGACAATCACCTTCCAAGAGAATAATTTTGACACATCGGCGGAGTGCACTCGCTCCCAACGTTGGGGTCGGGACAGTAGCTCGGCAGGTGAAATGGAGTACACGTTATTGAAGGGGAAGATAGGTTCATTATTTCTCGCTTGTTCTAGTCACTTCCGTTCATTCGAATGACGAAAGTCACAATAATAGCTTGTGGCATGTTTCACAAGATGTCCTACGTATGTTCTTCTAAGCAGATAAACGACGTCGAGAACAATATTCCAGGGACATTTCAGAATAAAAAATTACGCGCCCATACGAATATATCTGTATCATGTGAACGGATTGACGAACGTTCTTCTCTGGATTAGCAGAGAGCAGATGGTTGATTGTTTGACGGTGACAAGTGTATTGCAAGGATTGGTGTTAAGTCCGTTGTTATTTATCATGTATCTTAATGACTTAGATGTAGAAAAATGAATCAGAACAATAATTAGGATGAATCTTAGATTGTGGGCGTTGTTCCAGCCAGACGCTCTATTCACGTTTATAGCTTGATGTTGACTGCCAGGAAAATGGGTTGGAAAATGGCAGACGGAATTTAATCGAGTCAAGTATGAGTTCGGCTGCATTGTGTGGAGAGATACAGCAGTTTAAGAAGCACATGAAATAGGTGGAATTTAGTTTGCAGAAGGAGACCTGGGAATACAGATCGATAATGTCAGGGAAGCAGCGTCAAGGGTAGATCGGCTTGAATTGATCTCCAATCACATTGACCTTCACAGTCAGTTCATTGAGTACAGGCGTTTGTACGTTAGGATGAAGCTGTACAACACAACGTAGACAGAATATCGGTTTACAATATCAATTATCTTCAAAGTGTGTAGCAATGATTTGAAAGCAGGAGTTCGCGAACTGAGGACAAGAGTTTGAATGAAGTGTTGAATTGGAATTTATTCCCTTGACGGCAGGACAATGAATGGAGATCTTACAGAAGTATACACATTTGTGAGAGTTACTGAAAGGATGGTTGCTCGCAGATCTCCCCAATTCTTTTAGTGAATCTAAAACTACTTCATAGTTGTGGGGTGAAAGTTGAAATATTCAGGAGAGGTGCGTGCTAAGGCGGACTCGTTAAGAGGGTCGAGGAGTGTAGAAGGATCTGCCAGTGTAAGTGGTAGATGCGGATTCAATTGTATCATTACAGGGAAGGCTGTCTATTTACGTGCATGAGAGACGGACCGAGACTGCAGGCAAATGGGACGAAGCGAAAGATCAGAGAGGGAAGATCAAGATGGGTGAAAGAGCCTACTTCTTTGTAGTAATAATCTATAACTTCATGACTATCTCTGTCCAATTTCTCCATTCAGTGTCTTCTGTTGTTCACTTCGAACCTCAAACCCTGCCTCCCATATAACCCCCTACCTTAAATTCCTCCATATTCCTGTCTAGTAGTCTCTTAAACTTCACTCGTGTATCTGCCTCCGCCATTGACTCAGGCAGCGATTTCCACGCACCAACCACTCTCTGAGAGTAAAACCTTCCTCTAATATCTCCCTTGAACTTCCCTGCCCTTACCTTAAACACTAGAACAATGCAAATCACAAGAAGTCGTCCTAGTCATGGACGACGTCAATGCAAAAGTTGGTGAAGGAAGAGAAGGCCATATTGTTGGAGACCAGGGATTGGGAGAAAAAAACGAAAGAGGGGAATATCTTATATCCTGGTGTAAAACAAACAATCAGATAGCCACCAACACTTGGTTTAAACAACATCCAAGAAGGAAATGGACATGGAGAAGCCCAGATGGGAAGAACAAAAATTAAATCGATTCCATAACAATCAATAACAGATTCTGTGGGAGCGTCCACATACCAGTCATTTGCAAAATGAAGATGAAGATGAGAAAATTAAAACTAAAAATATCAGAGCTAATGAATTATCAACAACTACAAAACACCCATCATCTGAAAACAGACTACACAACCAAGGTGAAACACCGTTTTCAGTTGCTGCAGGATGAAGGAGGCAAAGCTTGCTGGGACATACAGATGAAGCTGCAAAACAAACCATCCCACGAAAAGAGCGGAAAAGGAAGAAGAATGCTCAGAGATAGAAACGCTACAAACTCTCAAACAAATGTGATGCACAATAAGATTAAAGAACGAACGTGGAAGTTACCTTGCTCAGCAATTGGATGCATCGAAGCAAAAGACGGTAACTTAATTTTGAGCAAAGACGAAATCCTAAGCAGATGGACAGGATATATAAAAGAACTTCTTGAAGACCAAAGAGAAAAAAAAAACTGTACATAAAGAAGAATCTTGAAGGAATTAACATTCTAAAATCAGAAATTTAAACAGCTATAAACATGCACAATGTATGACAGAGCAGCTGGTCCAGACATCATCGCTATTGAAATGATCTTGGCCTCAGAAGAGTTTGGAATAGGGAAAATAACAGAAATGGCAAATGTAATCTATGATCATGGGGAGATACCTGATGATTTATTTAAATCAATGTTCATCACACTTCCAAAGAAAGAGGGAGCAACAGTCTGTGATATACATCGTACAATAAGACTGATGAACCACATGGCACAAACTATTCGCAGAGTAATCATGATGTGAGCAAAACTTTATTATAAACGTGAAATCAGCAAAGAACAATGCGGCTTTGTGGAAAACACTGCAACCAGAAATGCAATTTTCATGCTACGAATAATCTGTGAAATTCCACTCACCAACCACTCTCTGAGTGAAAAACCTTCCTCTAATATCTCCCTTGAACTTTCCGCTCTTTACTTTAAAGCCATGTGGTCTTGTATGAGCAGTGGCGCCCTGGGGAAGAGGCGCTGGCTGTCCACTCTGCCTATTCCTCTTAACATCTTGTACACCTCCATCATGTAACCTCTCATCCTCCTTCTCTCCATAGAGTAAAGCCCCAGCTCCCTTAACCGCTGATTGTAATCCATACTCTCTGAACTAGGCAGCATCCTGGTAAATCTCCTCTGTACCATTTCCAAAGCTTCCACATCCTTCCTATACTGAGGCGACCTGAACTGGACAGAGTGCTCCAAATGTGGCCTAACTAGAGTTTTATAGCGCTGTATCATTACATCGCGTCTCTTAAACTCTATCCCTCGACTTATGAAAGCTAACACCCCATAAGCTTTCTTAAATACCCTATCTACCTGTGAGGCAACCTTTAGGGTTCTGTGGACATGTACACCCAGATCCCTCTCCTTCTCCACCCTACCCAGCATCCTGCCATTTACTTTATACTCTGCCTTGGAGTTTTTCCTTCCAAAGTGCACCCCCTCACACTTCTCCGGGTTGAACTCCACCTGCCACTTCTCAGCCCTCTTCTGCATCCTATCAATGTCTCTCTCTAATCTTTGCCAACCTCTCCGCTACCTACAACACCACAACCTTCGTGTCGTCTGCAAACTTGTCAACCCACCCTTCTCATCCCACATCCAGATCGTTAATAAAAATCACAAATGTAATGGTCCCAGAACAGATGCTTGTGGGTCACCAGTAGTCACAACCCTCCAATCGAATGTACGCGCTCCACCACGACCCGCTGCCTTCTGCAGGCAAGCACATTCTGTATCCACCTGGCAAAACTACACTGGATTCCATGCCTTCTGAATTTCTGAATAAGCCTACCGTGTCGAACCTTGTAAAGGCCTTATTAAAATCCATGTAGATCACATCCACTGCATTACCCTCATCTATATGCCTGGTCACCTCCTCAAAGAACTCTATCAGCCTTGTTAGGTACGATCTGCCCTGCAAAAAGCCACGTTGGCTGCCCCTGATCAGACCATGATTCTCTAAATGCCCATAGATCCTATCTCTAAGAATCTTTTCCAACAGCTTTCCCTCAACAGACGTAAGACGCACTGGTCTATAATTACCTTGATTATCCCTACTACCTTGTTTGAACAAGGGGGCAACATTCGCCTCCCTCCAATCCTCCGCTATCATTCCCGTGGACAACAAGGACATAAAGATCCTAGCCAGAGGTTCAGCAATCTCTTCCCTTGCCTCATGGAGCTGCCTGGGGAATATTCCATCAGGCACCGGTGACTTATCCGTCCTAATGTATTTTCACAACTCCATCACCTCCTCTCCCTTAATATCAACATGCTCCAGAACATCAACCTCACTCATATTGTCCTCACCGTCATAGAGTTCCCTCTCAGTGGTGAATACCGATGATAAGTACTCATTGAGGACCTCGCTCACTTCACAGCCTCCAGGCACATCTTCCCACTTTTATCTCTAATCGGTGTTAAATTCACTCCTGTCATCCTTTTGTTTTTCACATAATTGAATAATGCCTTGTGGTTTTCCTTTACCCTACTCGCCCAGGCCTTCTCATGCCTCCTTCTTGTTCTTCTCAGACCCTTCTTAAGCTCCTTTCTTGCTGTCCTGTATTGCTCAATAGACCCATCTGATGCTTGCTTCCTGTACCTCATATATGCTGCTTTCTTCAACCTGACTAGATTTTACACTTCGCTTGTCACTCATGGTTCCTTCACCCTGCCATTCTTTATCTTCCTCACCGGGACAAATTTATCCCTAACATCCTGCAAAAGATCCTTAAACATCGACACATGTCCATAGTACATTTCCTTGCAAAAGCATCATCCCAATTCACACCGACAAGTTCTAGCCTGTAGCTCATAATTTGCCCTTCCCCAATGAAAAACGTTCCCATCCTCTTTGATTCTATCCTTTTCCATGTTAATACTAAATGTCGGAGAGCGGTGTTCACTGTCCAACAGATGCTCACCCACTGACAGATCTCTGACCTGACCCAGTTCATTACCTAATACTAGAACTAGTATGGAATTCCTCCTAGTCGGTCTGTCGACATACAGTGACAGGAATCCATCCTGGACACAATTAACTAACTCTGCCCGATCTAATCACTTGGAACTAATCAACAGCCAATCAGTATTCGGGAAGTTAAATTCACCCGTGATAACAACCCAGTTATTTTTGCACCTTTTCATAATATGCCTTCCAATCTGCTCCTCGGTATCTCTGTTGCTACCAGGGGGCTATAGAATAACCCCAGTAGAGTAACTGCCCCCTTCCTCTTCCTGACTTCCACTCATACTGACACGAAAGAGGATCATCCACATTACTCTTCTTTCTGCAGCTGTAATAGTTCCCTGACCAGTAATGCCACACCTCCTCCCTGTTTCCTCCCCTCTCTATCTTTTTTAAAACACTGAAATCCAGGTATTTTCAGAATCCATTCCTGCCCTGGTGCTAGCCAAGTCTCCGTAATGGCTACTAGATCATAATTCCATGTATGTATCCAAGCTGTCAGTTCATCACCTTTGTTCCACATGCGTCTTGCATTGAAGTACACACACTTTAGCCCTTCTACCTCACTGCCTTTATACCCTTTATTCTGCTGCTCTTTTCTGAAAGCCACTGTATATGTTAGATCTGGATTTATACCATGCACTTCTTTCACTGTTCTATCGCTACGGGTCGCACACCCCTTACAAATTAGCTTAAACCCTCCCGAACCATGCTAACAAAACTACTAGCAAGGATATTGCTCTCCCTAGAGTTCAGATGCAACCCATCCAATCTGTACAGTTCCCAGCTGCCCCTGAAGATATCCCAATGGTCCAAAAATCTAAAACCCTGCCTCCAGCACCAACTCCTCGGTCGCGCATTCAACATCCTCCAATTCTTACCGTCACTGGCAGCACTGGCGGTGTACTGGCAGCAATCCTGAGAACGCTACCCTTGGGAGGCTGTTCTTCAGCCTTCTGCCTAGTTCCCCAAACTCACAATTCAGGACTTCATCCCACTCCCTGCCTATGTGAACGAGCCATCCAGGTACGAAAGAAATCTACCTATGTTTCATCAACAGTACAACAGCTTTTGACACTGTCAGAAATGATTCAAGATCCTGCCATAGTTGTGAAAGAGATTCGTTTCTGAAGAAACATATACAGGGACCAGACCAGTGTTTACGGTGCGCTATTTCTATGTAAATACATGCAGCTAATGAATCAGAAAGGAAAACTAAATTGATTTAAAAGTAAATTCTTTGCAACGAAACCCGTACATGTTCCCATACAACAGTGGTAAAATATAGTTCCGGAATATGGCACCCGATGCTACTCCCTTAGATGCAGAGAAGTAGGATGAGAGGACACGATTTATCCAGATGCATCATTGCCGTTATTCGAATTGACCTTGTACATATTACCAAGCAGAATTACCTCATTTGTCATCGTTGTGATTTTTCATAATTCGCCCTTCATGATAGACAGCAGAAATCCAACCGCCACAAGTGAATGAAATCGGAAACAAGGCTCAACTTATGTACAGATTCTCTGAAGTTTTTAATGTTCCATTTCTAAAAGTAAATAGTCTTAATAAACGGATGTAGAAACGGCGGCCCAAGCGGTTCATACCATCTAATCTATCCTCATTTTCTCTCATATTGAACGTATCCACCTTAAAGCATTCCTATCTACGGGCTGTACAATTACATTCTGAATGTTGTAAAAGTGTGTACCTCAAAAACATCGTTCGGCAGCTCGACCCATAAACATACTCACTTTATTGGTCAAATGTTGTCCCTCCACTTCCCATTAAATCTCTTTCGTCACCTGAAATGAATGTCCATTACTAAATGACTCTCACTGGTAAGTCTGCTGAGACAACAGAATTATTAGTCTGGTCAGTGTTGGGCCTGGATTACTAATGCCGTCATCATCATGGTCAGCAATGCCATTGTCCGTGTGTGTGTAGTAATTGTTCTGGAAAAGCACCAATTAATATATTCATCATGACATGAAATCGCATTCAAGTTCGGTTGTACAATATAAAGCTCTACACACCATTACGCAGAAAGTGATTCACTTTTCAATTCCCAGATCGGAACCATTACCTCTTGCCACTGAATACAAATAATGCATCTTTATGCAGCTCCCGATTCTGGTTCCACTGATCAGATAACGAGCCCAGATTTGAATCTGAACGGATTTAAATGATTGTAAGAGGACGTCAGTATAAATCTATAATATTGCGTTTAATCTTAGAAATGAAAGGATGTGTCCGAAGCTGGGAAATGACAGGAGGAAAAGAGAAAGAGCTGATCAAGAAGGATGTCTACTCCACCTGTTTTCATCGCTCACCTTCTTGAGCTTGTGCATGTTTATGAGGTTCCGTTTTAGGTTGCAAAGTGTTTCAAAATCGTTAAAAACTCTCTCAATTTTATTGTACACAAACATGTAATTGAGCGTATCTTGCAACTCTACATGTGCCGATCTATAACGAGTTAACCACATCTCACCTGTCTGTAATGAATCTGACTGGTGATGCACAATAATTCCCTCTTGTTTTTTTCCTAAACCATCTTATTGAAACAACAGAATGCTTAAACGTTTATGCCTTACCAAATACACATGGGCCAATATGATGATAGAAAAAAACGAGTGAGTATTTCTCCTTCTCCACTGCGTCACAACTGATATGAGTACGAAATGAGTACAAAAGTCGAGGTTAAATGTAATTATGTTCACATATGTTCGGTCACACCTTGGTACATTGACCGTACAACTCTCTCCTTTGAAAGCCGAGTTGCACAGATATTCTGCCCACATCGCATAGACATCTCCTGTTGTTCAGGGTACTATAAATGCCATTAAAGTTTACACATTTTAGACATATAGTAATTTGTGTGTTATCAGCATTTTATTTGCTACAAGATAGTGGACATTGAAGAATAAATACATAAATAAATAATATGTTTTGATATTCAGCGACAGTGCGATATCTGATTGCGGGGAATCACCACTAATGGTGTGATTGTGCTGAAGAGTATTTTTACAAAGAGGGATGTTGATATGATTTTATGCTAATGCGCACTGTTTTTGCTGTCCATTATGAGATTGGACAGGCAATGAGTTCAGCAGAATACATGAAGATTGTTCTGAATCAGCAGTGATAGTCTATGTGTGAGATATCATCAGAATGATTGTGTTGTGATAATAACATTGCAGAATTGAGGGATCTGGAAAAGAGGTGACATATGTTCAGTGGCATGTTATAATGCACTGGTTACACCGGATGGGAAGTCATGATCCTGAGGTCCTGTTCATTGTAGTGCTGGATGCCTTGGAAGGTGGGAAATAACCTCAGTTTCTCCCTCACAGCCCAGAAAAATCAAATTATCTGTCTCGTTAATGTAATCCTTCTCCATCGAACTGCCTATATATTTAAGAACCTATCTATCTATTTATATACACCCATTGGGGATAAACTGAAAATCTCCTTATTTGAAATAGCTGTGGTGAGAATTTCTATGGAATATGCAGAATTATAACTGGAAAACAGATGTATAGTTGAAATGATTGTGAAAACCGTGCAAATTAAAATTCTGAAAGAACATCAAAGAGGTATCTCCTAGCGGTTTTGCCTGCTGTTTCTTTTTTTTTCTAACCCCTATTTACTTATTGATTTATTTATGTATTTGTGTGTTTGTTTGTTTGTTTGGCAGTGTTGTTTGTCTGTCTTTCCGCTGATGGCGTAATTTGTAAAGGAAGAATTTCATAGCCAAAAAGCCGTTGCTTTGGGGCAGTTCCACTCTGTCGGCCTCAAAAGTAGAACACTACAGCACAGAAACAGTCCACTCGGCCCTTCCAGTCGGTGCCGAAACTTTATTGCGCTACTCCCATTGACACGCACCCAGTCGATAAGCCTCCAGAACTCTCCCATCCATATATCTATCCACTTTGTTCTTAAAACTTAAAACTTAATTTCTGGTCCAATGGTAGGAAAGAACGTCAAGATTGGAGAAGGCCTCGGTTGCAACGATAGCCATGACGCCTTCTGTGCATTGTTTTGCCATTCGCTCTCTATGAAGCTTTCTGCACCGCCTTCCTGGTTAATGCATCTTGTAATTGATCTAATCCACCGAGATAGGGAACTGGCTTCAAATGCTGTGCTAAGCAATTCCTTAAACCACGAGGGTTCAAGTTTGCAGAATACTCTCACCTGGCTTAGCCTTCCTGTCGAAGCTTCGTACCAGCGGTTGCCACTTTCAGATGCAAACAGTAACTCGGTGTCACCGGTAGGAGCGGGATTTTAGGAGGTGCCGAAAGTGGACGAGCTGCCTCTGGGTAGAGAACAACATGCCCGCCACCAGAAGTGCAAATAAGTAAATGCTTATTACATTTTTAAATGAAGTTTCTTGGATATTTTATTTTGTCACAAAACTTAAGCTGCTAATTTGAGAATTATTAATAATTAGTAACTTTCATAGCATGTATATCAAGAACCAAATAAGTATTTAGTGCACAATGGCTCTCTGCTAATGACAGGGAGCTTTATAAGAGGGTAATATAAATTCAAAGTATATTGAGCAAAACACCAACAATGTAACATGCAACATCATGACGATTACTATCTGAATTAAAGGAGAATGCAGGAAACTGCCGCAAATTTCGCGCGTGTGATAGAAGTTGATCAGGATCTTCAATTGGTTTATTTACTTGTCAGAAAGTGTTGGTCTGCCAACTCTTCGACAAGATTCCAGATGGAGTCTCTCCGCTGAATACAGTTCACTTTCAGGAACACATATACATATACTACATTTTACCTGCTTTAAAAAAAACCACACTTTCATTAACAGAGAGCCATTGTATACATTGCATATGTGTTCTTGATGACGGAAGACCCACGATACACTGAGCGGTTAGTAATTCAATGCTGGTTGCAGTTGATGATATTTAGCATAATAAATGTTTGCGGTATTTATTTAACCAGTACAGAAACAGCATTTTCAGGATGACAGTGACAGTAATTGGATTCACCGGATAAACACCACCAGATATTTTGTAGCAGTTGGCAGAAGAACACTTTCCAGCAAGTAAACAGACCTGTGTCCTTAAATAACTCCAATTCAAGATCCTGATCAACCATCTTCACATGCTTGAAATCTAGTGGTTACCTACATTGTCATTTAATTCAGATAGTAATATTCATTATTTTGAAGTTTTCATTGTTTGATTTTGCAACCATTTACCTGACCTATGATAGACTGAACGATATTATCAACCTGAAGCAGGTGAGTATTTCTCGATCTACGTCTCACTCTCTGGAGAGTTTACACTTTCCTTCCTCCAGCATCACAGAAACATAGAAAACCTACAGCACAATAACGGCCCTTCGTCCCACAAAGCTCTGCTGAACATGTCCTTAACTTGGGAATTATCTGGGGTTACGTATAGCTCTATTTTGCTAAGCTCCATGTACCTGTCCAGGAGTCTCTAAAAAGAGGCTATCGTATCGGACTCCACCACCGTCGCCGGCAGTCCATTCCACGCACTCGCCAATCTCTGGGTAAAAAAAAGCTTACTGATGACATCTCCTCAGTACCTACTTACAAGCACATTAAAACTGTGCCCTCTCGTGCTAGCCTTTTCAGTCCTGGGAAAAACCCTCTGTCTATCCACACGATCAATTCCTCTCATCATTTCATCCACCTCTATCCTCCGTCACCTCTCATCCTCAGTCGCTCCAAAGAAATAAAGGCCGATTTCACTCAACCAGTTCCCATGGGGCATGCTCCCTATTCCAGTTAACATATTTGTAAGTTTCCTTTGTTCGCTTTCTATGTTTTCCACATGCTTCCTATAGCTGGAGAGACAGTGAGAAAAAAAAAGATCTTCATGTTGATATCTGACACATCTCCGGCATTCCTCCTTCGTAACTCCCTCCGTCTTCAAAGGATCCTTACGAAGATACAATTCCCTACACGGCCTCTAGCAACTTCTGCGGTTTCTGCAGGTATCATTTCACTCCCTTGTCCATAATCCCACCCGACTAATCTCTTTACTAGCACTTTTCGCTGCAAGCGTAACAGCTGCCCGATCTGCATCTACACGTCCTCCCTCGATCCACATGTTTGACACCCAATAAATATTCCGGTGCCGCATGACGGAACACTATCGCTTCACATTGACCCTCTAAAATCCATGTTTTTTGACGTTGGCGAATAAACGTGTGAACATTCCACAGAGCTCCGATCCAGGCGGATGTGCGGCCAGACTGTAAGAATGATCAGTGGATCCCGGTAGACTGGTAAAATAAGTTTCAATCTGCCTTGCAACAGGATGCATAGATGGACATTGGAGACTTGCTCTGTGACTCGTCTCCTAAAATATCCTACCTTTTATCCACAGAGGACACGGAACAAGAGTATGATGGAATATTCCATTCTTAAATCTTCAGCAAGTCAATAAGACTGTTGGTGCCATCCAGCAAAGGACTATGCTGCATGTCATTTCATTCTGCAGTGTAAACGGTGTTCGGTGATCGACCAGGCAGCACAACCAGCGTCTAAGCATTGACCACAGGGGATCTGCTATCTCAGAGTCACCGTGTGAATCAGCAGCATGCTTTGCAGAGAAATAAATCCCCGCACTTCACTGTAATTCTCTACCTCATCCCTTCGCCACTGGATTGTCTGAAATCCTAAAAAAGAAAATAAAATAATTGCCATCGGAGGAGCAATTGGAGACAGACAATAAATGATGTCTTGGTAACAACACAAATATCGCAGAAATCAACGAAACAAATACGAGTGTTGATGTGTTGATCAATTAATTTCATCTGGAGACCGCCATTACTCCACTGCGCCATTAATCAATACTCCCTGTTCATTGATCAATACATCAACACTCGTACTAGTTTTTTTGACTTATGCGATTTTTGTTTTGTTCCCAAGGAATCATTTATTGTCTGTCTCCAATTGCTACTCCGACGTAGCGTAGTCATTTGCTTCTTAAAACAACACAAAAAATACACTAGACTACAGACCTGCACCGGACTACATAAAGCGCACAGAGCAGTGCAGGAAGCACATTAAAGACAATAGGCACAGCAGAGAGCAGTATGTTGGTGTCAGTCTAGGGTCTTGGTATTCAGGAACTGATGGCTTGGGGAAGAAATTGTTGCATAGTCTGGTCGTGACAGCCTGAATGCTTCGGTGAGTTTCGCCAGAAGGCGGGTGGCAGAAGTGGCGGGAGGAGAAACCCCGATGATCTTCTCAGCTGACCTCACTATCTGCTGCAGGGTCTTGCAATACGAGCTGGTGAAATTTCCGAGCCAGGCAGTGATACAGCTGCTCAGGAGGATCTCAATAACCTCTGTAGTACATGGTGAGGGTGTGGGAGTGGGGTGGGAGATGGACTTAGCTCAGCCTTCTCAGAAAGTCGGGACGCTGTTGGGTTTTCATTGTTTTGAAGCTGGTGTTGCGGAGCAGGTGAGATTCTACGCCAGGTGAACACCAAGAAATGTTGTTATTTTAACGAGCTCTACGCAGGACCCGTCGATATTCAGCAGAGTCCGGTTGTTCCATGCTCTCCTGATTTCAGCAACTATCTCTTTTGTTTTTGTTTCACATTCAGAGACAGTTTGTTGATTTCGCACAAGTCCGTTAGACGCTGAAACTTTTCTCTGCATGCAGACTTGTCGTTATTGTTGATAGGACCTACCACAGTCCTGTCATTGGCCAACGTGATGATGTGCTTCGGGCTGTGTGTTGCTGCACAGCTGTGAGACAGCAGAGTGAACAGCAGTGGACTGAGCACACCGCACTGGGGGCCTCCGTGCCCAATGTGGTGGTGTTGGAGATTATGCTTTTTCAGGCTGCGTCCTTGTTAAATCCTTCCCGCTTCACTGCAAGATGTCACACGCCTGCGCAATCCAACCTCCAATGAGAAGAAGAAAATAATCAAAATGGCACCCGCCGCACTCCCGTTCTGCTCCTCCGACTTTCTTCTCCAAAATGGGCTAAAGGATACAGATCTCAATATTGACGATTTAGTTACAGGAACTGATACTTCGGAAGCACATATTACTGCTGTGGAGAAACTATTTGGAATGCCTTCTAAAGCTTACTTAACTATTAACTCAGCTAAGAATGAATTTGGTCATGCCACTATGACTTACCTTGGGATTCTGTTATGAGTCAAGGTAAGGCAGCTCCCGTTCAGGCAAAGGTTCGGGCAAATTTAGAGTTCCCCACTCCAACTAAGGAAAAAAAAAACTCTCAGAAGATTCTTGGGCATGGTAGGATATTACCAGAAATTTTGGAAGTAATTTGCTAATATTTCCCTTCCATTAACTAACCTTTTGATGAAAAATGAAACGTTTGTGTGGACAGTGCTTTGTCAGGAAACATTTGAGAAATTGTAATCTATGATATGTCATCAACCGGTGCTCAGGGCACCTGACTTTGAAAAACCTTTTGGATTAGCTGTAGATGCTAGTGTTAAGGCTGCAGTAGCAGTATTACTTCAATGTAATGTGGGTGACGAGGTTGATTATCCAGCAGCTTACTTTTCTAAGAAATTTAATGAGCATCAAATAAATTATACGGCTATGGAAAAAGAATTATTATTTTTTGTTTTGGCTTTAGAACATTTTGACGTGTACGTTGGTAAAACTCAAAAGCTACTCAAACTCAAACTCAAACTCAAAAGCCGATCATTTCCGTGAGTGTTTCTTAGTAAGATGGAAAACAAAATTAGTAGGTTATTAAATTGGAGTTTGATGTTACAGGAGTATAATATTTTGATAACTCATATTAAAGGCAAAGATAACGAGATTACTGATTTTTTTTTTATCTAGAGGTTGAATGTACAATGCGATTGTTTATGGTGTGATATTTTAACATTTGGAACACTCCTGCTGTACAGTAATTTGTAAGGTGCTGTATGATAATACTATGTACAGTATACTGTGTATGTAAATTTTAAACTTTTGTATTTTTTATGTAAATAGTTAATTGTGAAAATGTTACTAATGAAGTAATCTGGTGAGCAAGACGTAATAGTCTTGTGATGGTGGGGTAATTTCCAGCGAATGTGAGGTCACAAGATCTTATTTTCCCGCCAGTGGGAGGTGACATGATGACCAGTTTCAAATGGTGTAAAATGTGAAAGCCCTGTAGTGTCGCAGGTCAGTTCGTCGTTTAATTCGTCAGCTGCTCCGTTATGCTGCGTTTTCGTCTCCTGAGGCAGTTTTGTTTTAAAGTGGAGTTTTAATTTCTATCTTAAGTGTCGATGGGTATTGCCGGCAGTTTCGCCACAACGCTGCCAGTTTTAGTCCAGCCGGAGAGTGAAGTTTGATAGAAGTGCGGGAACCCGAATGATCGAGTAAAGTTGGGGTCCTCGGCGGTTTACTACAAAATCGACTTCATTACATCCTCGTTCAGAAGGTAGTAACCTGCATCCCAGATAGCCCCTACATTGTGAAAGCATAAAGAGTTGGACGCGGAGTTATTCGCCAAAGAAAAAGGTCAGGTCATTTAAGCCGTTTTTATTTCCTGCGACGTAAATCCTTCAGTGGAGACATATTTCGGTTGGCATCAGCAGTAACATCACGTCGTCGAGGAATACGCTACTTCAGGAAAGTCGCTCCTAAATGATTGCATAGATCATTTGGACTTTCGAATTTACCACTTTAGGAACTGTGTTCGCACTTGTCGCTTTAAGAACTGTTCGATTTGCCGTACAGCATTCAACCTCCGGTTAAGTTGTTTACTTTACATTTGTTGTTGAACTGTGTTTAAATAAATGTTTCTTTGTTTACATAAACAAGCATGTTTACATAAACCTGCCTCAATTCTATATTCATTGTTGCCGATTCATAACAACATAGGTTTTTTAATAACACACGTTTTTTTAATAACATTCAGGATGCCTGATAGAATGGTCAAGTTGTAACAGCGGACATGAAATGGAACCGCGCACTACCGAAAACACGACGAAGTGGTTTGACTTTCTTTTTTTTTTGGTCAATGTCAGAATAATGTTGCAATGTGGCATTATCAAAATCTTTGGCTCTTCTCTGAATTTAGTGTGGTTAAGTGCTTAAATAACGATGTTTGCACAGGAACTGAGGGGCATGAACATGTTTCCGTTTGTTCAAGAATATCTGCTGGGGAATAATGGTCAGAACCTGACTACATGGCGAAAAAGGGGATAAAATGATTCACAAATGCTACCAGACTGAGTAACATACAGGTGCCCGGTAGAGCGAAGTGAAATATTATGGATTGTCTTCTGCTCATAATGTCCAGGTCAGGAGAAATAACATTACTGTAATTCCGGGATTCTGTTTATGAATTTCTGGCCATGCAAGAAATGCCTGAAATTCTCTCCATATACCGAATTACTAAACTAAATGCACAAATTAAGCAAAGATAACTTTTAGTAGTTTGAACGCGGTAAATGCTGTTAAGCTTTGCCGTTTTCATTCAACGAAATGTAATATTTGACCATTTTGTGCATTTTGTACACAGGGCATCCAGATTAAATTCAAAACCCCATGAAATATTACCAATTATTGGCAGCGGTTGATATACAAGCAAATAGGGGATGTTATCCTAGGAAATCTGGATCTGTCTTTCTACTTCAAGGAATGTCACAGCATTTCGAAATATTCAGCAGCATCATTTGCTGCTATCCAAATGAACCAGCCTCCCAGGCAGCGAACTTCAAATTACCAATTCAAATACAGCAGTTACTAACCCAGGATGAAGAATTCAAGAAACGTGAGGAATTCAGCAAGTCTAAAGTACTAGTATTGTTGCAATTGGAGTGGACACCTCCAGCAGTGCGTATTGGGGGTGTCGCCACCATTGGAGGAATATGGCTGTGAAGGAAATATTGCTGGGAATTCCGTGTGGAAAATCGCCCAAGGGAGTTGGTGACCAGGAAGTTTCAACAATTACAGAAAGCAGAAGCAGATGGCTGTTTAATTGAGGATCTGATAGAGTTATAACAAGAAAGCTAAGAAAGAACGTGTCAGATTGGTATCGCAAAAGAGATGTCGGCATAAAGTAGCTGTGCGAGCTACGGTACAGCAGGAAACGGTAGAATATCAACATAAAGCAGAAGCCGAGCGAGATAGACAAAATGCTCTAAAAGTAGGTAGAAACGTTTAGACAGAGGGGTAGATGTTTAGAGTGGTGTGGGCTTGATGCATCCGAACCAGTTTCAGTTGTAGCGTGAGAAACGAGAGGGAGCAGCCCAACTAACGAAGGATAAAATGGATCGAATGAGGAATTAGTGCGGTGATTGAAGACGGGTGTGAATGTGATTCAAAAACCAGCACAGGAAAGGAAGAGCAGCACTGGTGATCATGCACAGTGTTTAAAGCAGATATCCAAAAGCAGCGGGACCAATTACTGCACAGTGCAGTATGATATGCTTTTTGATCTAAAAAGGGGAGGAAGGTGAATAGGGAGGTAATTGTTGGAATGATAGAGCAAATATATCTACTAGATACGGCTACGATCATTCTGAAGAAACGTTTCCCGAGGAACTCCCACCAAAGGTATACAAACAGGAGCTGGTGATACCGTCTGCACGATTGGCACCCCTCGTTACTATCAGAGAGGGCGAGCGGGGCGGGGTGCAAATCAAATCAGAACATAACATGCACTACACCGTTCGGGGTACAGCAGCTTAAAGATACTGCATTCTGCAATGGGACGTGTGCTCACTGACGATCCTCGAGAACCGATACAAGCAATTAGTCATCAGAGAGCAATACATGTCCGAGATGGACTGTGTTCCAAGAGGTGCATGGAAAACTATTAGAGATGGACCATTTAGGAACAGAGGCCTCAAATAGCTGTTTGAGGACAGTTGTGTCTCAGTAAATCGATGAATCTAAACGTCAGTGGAAATGTTTGATCATTCCGAACCCATTCAATCTGAGTCATGGATACTGAGGAAAGTAAGTACAGTGTGGGAAAGAAAATACAAAGACCAACAAAACTCTCCCTCTCTCTCCAGCTGGCAAGAATATAGACACCCTGGAAGCAGGACAAAATCGTGAGCAGTGATTATATGGCCAAGGCGGGGCTTTGTTTTGACCCAGTTAATTGTATGATTTGGAAGATGCCAACAGGCAAGAATATAGACACCACCTGCAGATCCCAGTAGGAGAATATCAGGGTGGGATATGCACAATGGCCGAAATGTGGATAAAACCGGATGAAATGTGCGATGATCTGAAGGTGCAGCAAATTATTGCACAGACCCCAAGAGCACTTTCAAGGTACACGCATGACTGCGGAAAGAGAGCTGGCAGCTTATACATCAAGGGCGAAATCCTTAGTCAAAGAATCAATATGGGTCTCCAAACGAAAAGCAGATGTAGGTACGGTAATACAGAGTTTGCGACAGTAAGAGGTACTGACGACAATCGCCGCCACTAGTAACTGACCCATATGGCCAGTGACAAAACCAATTGGTAACTGGAGGTTCACAATAGATTATCGATAGCTGAATAAATGAATTCTGTTAACAGCCCCAACTGTAGCAACTAACCCGGAGTCAGAGGTCAATCACAATGAAAGAGCGCAATGCTTGACAGTTTCATTAATAAATAAAGGATTTTGCATGTTCCAGTTGAAAAGATTGTCAATGCAAGTTTGCATTTACCTTTCAGGGACGGCAGTATACATGGACTGCCCTACTAGAGGGGTTCCACCATTCATCGCTATATTTCAACAGCGCAGGGGGAGCTATAAAGCGTTTTTCAAAACTCGAGTGCTTGGTACAATCTGTAGATGATCAACTCCTGAAGACTGAAACAAAGTGGGAACTTTATGGGCTCTTGACAGAACAAATGCAATTTTTACTTACATTGAGTCTAAAGGTAAGCCCTAAAAAACAGAGGTGATGAAACAAGTAGTTTGTTATTTGTGAATGACTTTGACATTGGGGAAAAAGAGAAACTGAAAAGTGAAGAGGAGAATCCGTGATGAAACTATCTCTTTCCGGACATTTGAAAGGGCTGTGGACCTTTCTGGGGCTGGTAGGTTACTCTAGGGATCACATTGATGGACTTTCCAGCAAGGCAGTGAGGCAATGAACCATTCTCATTGCAGGTGGCGACGACTGATACCACCCCTTATTAATGCTGGTACAGGAGACGGACGGGAACTTAAAACAAGTTTTGTATGCATTACGCATGCTGTCAACAACCGAACAGTAGGATGCTGCTTATGAAAAAAGAAACATTTGTTTACGTTTCTCTGGCGGTGAAGCATTTCACCTACATAGTGGAATTGAATCCAGTGCCAATAATAACAGGGCACTCCCGCTTACAATTACTGATAGATGGAAGGATTCAAAATGCTTCAACAAGCCAAAGCAAAGTCATTAGATGGACATTGCTGTTGCAATGAAGAAGTATTAGTGTTAAGGAAGTACAATCATCGTCAATGTTAGCCGATATCTTGCTGTACCAAGGAAGTAAGCATGAGATTCAAGGAATGATAGCAAATGGTCTCAAGGGTCTATTTGTATTAAAAAAGACCAAAAAAATGTGAGGGTAAA
Organism: Hypanus sabinus; assembly: GCF_030144855.1. Taxonomy (NCBI): domain Eukaryota; kingdom Metazoa; phylum Chordata; class Chondrichthyes; order Myliobatiformes; family Dasyatidae; genus Hypanus; species Hypanus sabinus. The sequence continues at coordinate 120,455 of NW_026781849.1, read as the reverse complement.
TGAAGATCAGATAAAGTAATAGCTGAGATAAAAGACACAAAGGAAAAAGAGAAAAAAAAAATCATTTTTTTTATATATGGTTGATGATCAGAGGAGAAACGTATGCCTCTATGATATCTTCATGGTTACGAATCCCCGTTGTTCCCTTCAGGTGTAGCTACGGTGGAAGAACCTTCAGCAAATGCCCTGATGCGCCACTGCAGGAGGAAGACACGGAGGGTCATCCCAGCTTATAATGCACCTGCTGCCACCATACCAACCGTCTTCGTCGCCCAGCAAGACCACTCAAGACTGTGGAACTTGTGTGAATTTCTATTAGCTGAATTTTATACATTGTGGAGAAATTCAAAATATGGATATCGTTGGAATGTGTGTTAGTGTATGGCAAGGTTATGCCTGGACTTCATCACTTTAATCAGTTGAGGCTGTAAAAGCAGCAACATTATCAGTCGGGTTAACGACTACTAATGATTTTGTCAGACTGGCCAGCAGTGATAACATTATTTCAGTTCAGCGATGTTCCATAAAAAGCAGTGATAATACAAGCCGGACTGTGACATGTCAGTATACTTGCAGACTATTTTGCATATTGACCGGCAGTGATTTTTGTTTACAATAAACCAGACCCGTAATAGTTCCGGGTTTCGCATCTTCCAGTCACTATGCCTACGTCATATCCGGCGACCTCCATTCTAAATCCAGGTATTGGATCTCCAGTAGCTCAGACAGATGTCAGTGAGTGCGCCATGTGGAGAGTTTGCGCACATTCATCCGGCTGTGATTCACATTGCTGCCCATCTGCAGTGACCTCTTCTTTCTGTTCCTTACAAAGTTTTATCTCATTCGTGCAATATTTATAAATCATTTCAAAATCTTTCAGAAAAGAAAAACTGTCTGATTTTTATTGTATACAAACATATGACTCAGCGTATTCCGTAGTGTCGAACTACAACGGTTTAACATCATCTCAACTTGACAGTAATTAACTTGATTCGTGATGTACAACAATACTCACTTGTAGTTCCACCCCGCCTGCTTGAAGCAACAAAAACATATACATTGATCTCAAGTGTACTGCACATTACTTAAAGGTTAAGTATACCTATCACATGCCAACATGAATACAGGATAATTTAACAATTACTTTGATTTTAGTCCTGGTTTGAGACATTAGAATAAAACATATCGGTTGCGCAAAGGTGTAAGTGATGAAGGCTCGGCATTCTTATGTTCCCTGTTGGTTTCCTTCATCCGAACACACTGAATAGAAGCTGTACCTATTGTCGCCTTTGTGATTGTTTAACTGAGAATCCACCGAACGGTGTCTGGATTTATTTTCCAGTGACTGTCTAAACTAGAGTGTAACAGGGCTTGCCAATAAAGACACCGGGTTTCCCTTAGACATACGGAACAAATGTGCTGGTGATTCGAAAGATAAGCACGGCCCAATGTGATAACAATAAAAAGAGTGAATATTTCTCCTTCACCGCCGGGTCACTCCTGATATCTCTGCACAAAGAACAACAAAAGCCGAAATTCGATGTCATTATGTTCCCCTGCTGTTTCGTTCACTCGGCGGTACATTGACCGGACATCTCTGTCCTCTAAAGTCCAGACCGTAATGATACGTTGCATGGAAACGCTGTGCACATTGCGTGAGCATCTCCTGCTGTGCAGAGTGCGATAAACGTCAGTATTTATGGCACATCTGAGATATTGATGCCGCTGTCTGAAATTTGAGTAGATCAGAATTTTATTTGCTGCAAGGGTGCGGACATTCACGACCAAAAACATGACCAATACGTCCTGATATCTACTGACAGTGTGGTCACTAATGACTGGACTTCATTATTAACAGTGTGGTTGTGCCAAGGAGCATTTTGAGAAAGAGCGATATTATTATGGCGTTATAGTTTTATAGTCAGAGATCTTGTTTTCCCAGTTTCCATGATGAGTCTAGAAAAAGCAATAAAATTACCAGCATACTGAGAGATGGATCTGAAGAAACAGTGATATTTTTAGTGTGAGACATTGTGGGACCGAATAAGCTGTGATAACAACATTGCAGTATTGAGTGAACTGTACAAGCAGGGACATTGTCTATGTTGTCGGTGGCATGTCAGAGGAAGCGCTGATTAGACCAGTGTGGTCTGTGATGAGCCTGTAGATCTGTGGCAGTCCTGTTCATTGCAGGAATTGATCATTTGGAAGGAGGGAAACATCCCTAGTTGTCTCTTCACAGCCGAGAACGGGAAATAAATTATCTGTCTTGCAAATGTAATCATTTTCAATCTATCTATTTATATATCTACCTATATGTAGGAACATTGGCGAGAAACTAGAAAAACACTTTCTTTGAAATAGCCGTAGTGACAACTTCTATGGATAAAACAGCATCATAGCTGGAAAATAAGGTTCACGAGAAATAACTAAGAATCATGCAAGATAAAATCCCGAAAGAGTATCGATGTTATCACTGTCTTTGGTGCTGCTTGATTTGGTTTGTTATTTTAATTCCTATTCATCTTTAATTATTTTTGTTGGTGTCCGTCGTCCGTCGTTTCTGACAGTAAACATGTGGGAAAGAATTTCATTGTAAAATAAAACTTTTTCTAATGGGCAGTTTTATTCTTTCGGGCTTCAGAATCAAGGCTCAATGGTAGGAATAATGGTCCAGATTGGCCACTCCCTCGGCTGCGGTGAAAGCAATGACGCATTCTGTGCCTTGTTTTGCCTTCCACTCTCAATGAAGTGTTCCACCATCGCCTTCTTGGGCTTTGGATGTTATAGTTGTTGTTAGCTTCCCAGTCCGGGAAATGGTTGCGCTTGCTGGGTAGGTAAATCCCTATCGCACCAGTCCTGGAGGTTTCCAGCTATCATCACTGGTTTACCCCGCCTGTCTTAGGGGTGTACCAGGGTGTTGCCACTGTCGCAGGGAAACAGTTACTTGGAGCCATAAATGTGAGCAGGGTGGCAGGCGCTGGCCAACGCTGGACAAGCTGCCCCTGTGTGGCGCACGACCTGCCCTCCACCAGAGGTGCCAAACAAATTGTTTCTTATAGACCCCACATCTGGCATCCTTGGCTGCGTAAATCCAGGAAAGACTCTCCCCGGTACTGCCAAACACACCGGTGAGATTGAACGGGTCTCCCAGGTCAAATCGCAGTTTTGCTACGCTGTTGCACATTAGTGCCACAAAATAACAGACAGTACGCTGCATATGATTAAAGGAATTATATTTTATTAAAAGATATGTGGTGAAAGCAGGGGAGTGGGGGTGACTGAATTGCATCAGCCCATGATTTAATGGCGGAGCAGACTGGAGGGGCCGAATGGCCTGCATCTGCTGCTATGTCTTATGGTCTTATTGATGAATTTTAACTTAAGGGATAGAAAATAAAACAAAAAGAAAATAGTCCATTCTAATTAAGCAGTCAAATATGCACACGTTGGAGCTCATCTTGAACTTCTCGGTCACTCACGCCCTGCCCCTCGGTCTGCGTGGAAGCTCAAACTACCTTCCAGACAAACGGGTCGACCGCCGGATCGCATCCTACGACCGGTTCTCTTCAGGGTCTTCGCTCTTCTTAGCCTTTTGAACAACAGCCCCAAGACCACACAGTGTCCCTCACCAAAATAAAAACTCCCCCGATTTCTGGCATCCTACTTGAATGACCCACTTTGCTCATCATCCTGATCTTCAACAATAATCCGAACAGGCTGAAAGAAGAACCCGGAGAACAACACATTCCAACACATAAACTGACCCTTCGGCCTGAAGTTCGGACAGAAACCATTGAAGGACCAAACAAACCATCTTCACACGCTTGACGTTTGCCGTATTTTATGTATTTTCATCTTATTTTGGGTGCCTTATGCAGCTCATTCCCTGAAATGGCAAAAGGTAAACGATTTTTATGAGGACAAATATTTGAGTTCCCCGGTATATATACTTCAACAATTTGCGGCGATGTTGCAAATTCTGAGTATGTGCACCAATACTTGTATCTATACACTGACACAGAGGAAATTCAGAAAAGAATTGAAGAATGGAGTGTAGTATGTGTTTACGTTAAATGGCAATCTCTGTTAATAACTCCCACTCCAAATGCAATTCGACGGAGTTTGAAAATTAGTAGATTTCGGAAATATACCATAACTTCAAACATTCATGTCCCTGGTCATCATCAAATTAATGAATTCCAAACTATCGCAGAGAGTTGACAATCATCCGGAAGACGGTACCGCAACATAAAATGCAGGACCAACAGGCTCCGTGACAGTTTCACCCACCATGTCATCAGACTGATTAACTCACGCACATATCAGTGTTTTCCTATGCTACATTGACTGGTTTCTTACAATTTTACATTTCTAGGATTGCACAATGTAGATTTAGATGTAGACGTAACCTAAAGATTTTTATTCCTCATGTATGTGGAGGAAATAAAGTCAATTCAATCTCAAGGGGAGGACATCTCGGGTTTCAGATGTTTCAAAATGTTCATATTCGGGTAAAAGAGAGTAAAGGGAAAGCCTTTCAAACACAGGGAGATAGTGTCACAGCTGCGAAAGGGAGGACACTGTGATGGAATTGTATGTTAATAGACTGTGATTGGAACTCAGAAGTAGGAAGGGAAGCGACACTCCTTTGGGAGAATTCTGTAGATAGCTCCCTTCACCGAAACGAAAACAACAACCAGAGACAGTGACTGATCCGGAGATAGATTTTGGACAGTTGCCATTTTCATATGGTTGTTGTCAGAGGTAAATTAATCTTCACCGATATTCATGGGCACTTCGTCTGTTTACAAAGGTTTAAATGTGAGAGAATGTCTCGGTTACGTCCCAGAAGGAGTCTTATCACAATGAGCAGGCAGGCGGACTAGCGAACAGTCCATCCTCGATCTAGTACTGGAAAGTGAAACGGGTCGGGTAACAGATCCCTTTGCGGGTCAGCATTTCAGAAAACTAGGACACAGCTATTCGACATTTACTAATACCTTACACTGGGGTAGGAGCAGTCAGAATGGAATGTATTTAATTAATGCTATTAGGTAGGAACTTGGTAGCTAAATTTGGGACAGGTTTTGTTCCGTCAAGTCCACAGCGGAAATATGGAGTTTGTTAATGGGACACTAGATTGGGTTTCAGTACAGGCTTGTTTCACTGAGGCGGGAATGGATGGTCCCTAAAGTCAGCCTGGTTAGAAAGAGATAAGGATCACCTCTTCAAGTAAAAGAAAGGAATACATTTAAGGATTGGGAAGAAAGAATCAGGCAGGGCTATGGAAAGAGACAATGTTGCCAGGAGGAGTTTAACAATGGATGTAGAAGTGTTAGAAGCGGACATGAAAAGGCCTCGAAGGTTTAAAACAGGAGAGTGACCACATAGAGAGTGGGAGAGATGAGCGATAAATGTGGAAGCATGTGTCTGGAGTGCAAGGAGGCAGTGAAGGTCCTGACCTATACTTTGCTTCAATATTCACCAGTGAGCGCGACATTGATGAATGTGGATACAGCGAAACACGACTGATGTGCCGGTACACGCAAACGTTCAGAATTACGAGCTGGAAACAGGGGAAACATGAAAATAACTCTTTCCCCTTTGCTTCAAGGGATGTAATTCAGGTAATCAGAGAAAGCGAGCGAAGATATTGCTGCGCTTTAGGACATGACATTGGTGTCATCACCGACCACAAAGAAGAACAAATGTTATTCCTCTTATCAAGAAGTATAATGTAGTCCTGAGAGTTACAGGCCAGTGAGTCTTAGATTAGGGGTGGGCAAGCTGTATGAATGGTTTCTTAGAAACAGAATTAATGAGTATCCGGAGAAACGCATCCTGGTTGGTGATAGTCAGCATGGTTCTGTGAGGTCAGGTCCTCTCTTATGAGTCAGAATACTTTCCAAGAAAAAAGTGAAAAATTGGTCGATGAAGTCAGAACAGTCGTGCTGAGGTATATTAATGGTTAAGCTGTTTGACTGGGTTCCCTATGGAACACTCATTCAGACCTGGGATCTAGTGAAACCTGGCTGTATAGATTCAGAACTGGCTGAACAAGGGAAGGCCGATGAGGCACTGGATGTAGATATTCCGCAAGGTAGGTCTAATCTTTAGTACACTCTACAACTATATCTAGTCTCTGCTGAGCTATTACAGTATTCTGAGAAACAGATATTAATTTGATCATCCTGCAGCACTGGGATAATTTGCAGTAATTTAGTTAGAGGTGATGATGAATGCAAAATACTGAATCCGGACTGAAACTGCACGCTTTCTAAACTGAATTCCCGTGTACCTATTAAAGGCAGATGCTAAGATCACACCAAACCAATCTTTTCCAATGGAACCCTGCAACTCAAAACCAGAGGTTCAATGTCTTCTGCAGCATCCTCCGTGCTTCCCAAATAACTCAGCCTCCCAGAATGAGAATTTCAGTACCGACAGAACACACGCCCACACAATTACCGGTAGACGGAAGGATTCAAAATAATTGAGTAAGCCACAGAAGAGTCATTAGATGGGCATTGTTTTTGCAAGGAATAAATATTAGCGTAAAGTGTATAAACACAACCTTCATCTTAGCCGATAAACTGAAGTGAAAATATGTCTCAAGCTATGAAAGCAAGTGATCTCAAGGATCTGTTTGTATCAAAAAAAAAGAAAATGGTGAAAGATCAGATAAAGTAATGACTGAGAACAAAGGCACAAAGAAGCAAATATTTTTGTATGTTTCCTCAACAGTACAGGATGGTGAGAAGTGAACTGGATGAGGCACATATGTAGAGGATGACATGACCAGGATATGTACAGTATAGCTTTAGAACTACCGAAACCCATGAGGGCACAGGCAGCTGAATTGGCAGCTGCAGTTTACCTGGTTAGAGTCAGAAAGTTTTTCACCAGAGTTAGCCATACAATCTGATCATATGTAGTTTGCAACAGACTTACAGAACGTTTACCTCTGTGGGCGGCTCCTCGCATCTGTTCTGCTATTTCAATATATATTTAAGGAGGGAAAGGGAAAATATGGATTCATAAAGGGAAATTGAAAAGTTAACTAATTGTTGGAACGTGAATAAAAGCTTCTGGTTCCAGAAGGAGGAAGAAACCAAATGACCCGTTGGTACCATTTTGCATGGGGACACCAGGGAAGCAAACCCTCCACAGAAAAGATCAAGAAAGTGGGCTGGTGGCCGAAGAAGAAGGATGGTGTTGATATTCTGTGAGAACTTGCTTGATTTGTGCATAATTTAGTCCTCACAGAAATGTAAGGAAAAGAGGCCTTCAACGCAACAGATCGGTAGAAGGGCCTTCGACTACTTTACAAATAGATTAAATTATTTTTCTTACCGCCCGCCCCAGAAGAATACAGATATTCCGTGGTAATAATAGATAGCTTCATGACGTGAGTAAATAAATATTCACTTGCTGGGTCTTGCTCGAAGTATTGAAACGGATTAAGGCACACAAGCATTCTCAGCTATGACAGACACAATAATGGCCATTGCAAAAATCTTTTCGGAAAGGATATTCACTAGCTGGGTACGACCCCCGAGTACCCAAATGGATTAAGGCACACATTTCACGGCCCAGATAATGGAAGATGTCATGGCAGTTTTAGGGATCAAACGGAGATTTCATAAACTCCGTAGACTGCAGTCAAGAGGAAGTGTGGAAAGGAAATGAGGCAACAACATGGGACAGCATATTCTTTGATGATAATATGGAATACATTAGCATTTTCAACAGGTTACTGCCATTATAAATACATCACTGGAACGGACATGGAAGGTTTAGAGGAGTTGATTGGATGAAATTGTTGGAACACAAAATCAATGGGTTTGTGGCAGAAATGTGGGTACAACAATGATACAGTCCATGAAAGAAGCCATTTATGTGGCAGTCCAACAAAAGGGGAAGGCGAAACAACAGAGTAATACCTACTTTGACTCAGTGATCAGTCTGGATTCTGAATTGTTCAGGACAAAGAGTGATAATTAGAATACACAAACCTTCATTACTAATTCGAAGCTTTTGCAGGTCTGTTTGAAATTATAGGCAAACTAAGTCCATCAGTGTACAAGCTACTGACTTCTTCAGATAAAATGTGGGAAGTACTATATTAACCGTCTGAAATTTGTGGAGGAGAAGCAAAAAGGTCATCACCATCGCTACCGGATATACATGATGTCCCTGACTAGGGTGACTTGAGAATGGAACAACAGTTCCTTCAATATTGGGACAGGTTCTATCAATAGGGTGATTGTCGGTTCCTTCATCCTAGGAAAAAGCGCAGTTTTGTTAAAAAAATCAAAAAAGAAATGTAACCCTCCGAGTCCTGCCCTTTTTATGAAACAAAATTGGGTGAGGACAACAGATACCTTGAGACCAAATACAACTGAGCTTCCAGATTGGACGGTCTAGAAAAAAATAGAAAATATGGACTTAAAATAACTTACTATTTTCCCTGGAATTAAGAGCAGATATCCCCCTTTTGTTACAGGTTTCATTCAACATGAAGAGAATATTGTATTTCGTTGCGATGACGTTAACTATGACTAAAACAGAGTAAGTTTGCTCCAGAGCCAGTGCGGCGGACGATTGTGTCAACAGTGATATCACTGCTTGGAAAACACTGAGTGAACAACAACAACAACAAAAATGAAACAAAAACAAAAATGAGTATCTGTGATAATATGTTGTTACTCAGTTACCACTAATCCCTCACTGCACTGCAGCCTGGACATGCGTTGTGTAAGAGGCAACGACGGTCGGAGCAAACTGAACTAATTAGCAGACACGCTGATAAGGCAAATGAACTATTTAGTTACCCAGACTTTTGGAGTAAGTTTCAGAATCGGGGGACAAACGTACAAATATATCTGTGGTTAAGAATAGCAACACATGCTGCTGTAATTCCAGTTTAATGCACCCTCATAATTGATTGCTCAGTGTATATCAACCGAGAAGAGGAGAGGAAGGCAGAACTAATGGAAGAAAAAAAAACAGGAAAAATTATTTCAAGAAATAGAAGAGAATGCGATCAGTATGGATTCGGCCAATTTAGTTAGTTAATGTGAATATTTTATATAGAATGTAATTGTTCAATGGGGTTCCAGCGGAGTCCTTTGGGCAGCCAACTGAATGAGTGGGTGTAATGATTCCAAGATAAATGGATGAAGAAGAGGCAGATGTTGGCCGGAAGGAACTACAATCTAATCAAGGAGAGGGAAAACCAACAGGTTGACTTTGTTTTCCACCGATTTGGGGGTCTCTGTACTGACTTTTGCTCTGGGATAATGTACATAGAACCCTCTCGGATGAGTAGCTACTAATTATGTAAACTGCTGGACCTACAAATGAAGCAACCTGTGAACTCTTTAGACTCTGTCTGGTGTCTTTTAACTGGTCTGGACCAGTCAGTTAAAACATACACAAGGAAGCAAGGCAGGGGCAGGCAGAGCCATGTTATTATATTGGCTGTATTCCTGTACAATGACTAGTGATAATGACCCAGGTAGCTCAGGTGACGGGGAGCCAATGCGATTGAGATCCACAATTCAGATGATGAGAAACACTGTAAGTGTTAGGAACTCCGAATACGGCGGGACGATAACACTTCAGCAACGAGAGTCCAACCATCGCAGATAAGGCAAGCCCACGGACACGTTGATACCTGGAGCGCGATGAATGTCTGACCAGCTTAGAGTGCATTGCCCTGTGGGGAAAGCTGTTGCTGACTCAGTCCAATCCCTGAGTAACCCCACTGGTCACGAATTCCAACATCGAAAACGGCCCAGTTATTTCGTCTCCCTCTTTTGAGTCCACAGAAGTTTATCAGAAAATTCTTACATTTCACCCACACCACATTCCCCAGTTCCCCATTTCCCATCTGTTTATCCTTTTCTGAACCCATACTGACTCTGCCAACGCTGGTGTTGCTGTCAATCCAGCCCAGTGGGTGGACATGTGGGGTCTTGGTCTGTGTGTCTCTGCCAGTAGGACACTATGTATAGAATGCAATGGAAAGTTTGACTTCATGTGTTTCACTTTAACAGTTGCATTGTAAACGTATATCTGAATTCTGGGCTTATTGTCGGACTGAATAACACTACTCTCTGAAACTGTGGAACTGATGAGCTGTCGGTCTGTCGCTGCTCTGTAACACATCATATGTACCCTGTCCCCGGACAGGAGGTAACATCGGACACGAATGTAGTCTTTCCCTGTGGGTAGGAGAAGGAAAATGAGTCAATGAAGGAGAGCTAAAAGTCAGACGGCTGTGTGAAGCGGCCGGTGCAGACAGTGCCAGTATCAAACTGACTGTCTGTCATTCCCACTCTCTCTCTCTCTCTCTCTCTCTCTCTCTCTCTCTCTCTCTCTCTCTCTCTCTCTCTCTCTCTCTCTCTCTCTCTCTCTCTCTCTCTCTCTCTCTCTCTCTCTCTCTCTCTCTCTCTCTCTCTCTCTCTCTCTCTCTCTCTCTCTTTCACTCACTCCCTCCAGTAAGTAGACGATCTCTCATCGGTACGAGTACCACAATAGTCACAGAATATGTTCTACTCGTTCTTATACTGGTGACGAAAATGAGACGACACTTACGACACAGAATGGGAAAATTAGAAAGAGACAGCCATGGACTGATAGATTATTATGACACAGAAATAGTTTCTTCCGCCCATCCAGATCACCCCGCTGTGATCATGCGCCTCGACCCACTTATCGTCACTGTCCGTCTCTCATCTGCGTACCTAGACAACCTTCACTGAAATGATCCGATTGAATCTGCAAATACCACTTACCCTTACAGTTCCTTCCACACACGCTCGACCCTTTTAGTGAATAGGGCTTACCACATATGCCTCTTGCATATTTCTCCTTTCACCCAAATCTATGAACACTAGGTGTAGATTCACTCTGAGGATGGGGAAAATCTCCGGGCATTCACCCTGTCCGTAACGGTCACATTCTTATATACTTCTGTAAGATCTCCATTTATTTTCCAGCTCTCAATGGAATACGTTCTAAACTTATTCACTCTATCCCTCTAACTCTTGTCCTCACTCCCCAAACTCTTCCTATCAAATTATCGCTGTCCACTTTGAGACTTATTGACATGCGTTTCCAATTAAATCGTTACGCCCCCTCCTATTTCAGATCCAAAAGCCCATCTCATACCTCTCTGAATGGGTAAGTTGATCCTGCAGCTTTCCTGACTACTACGGATACTTCAAGTTATCTCCAGTTTTTATTTCTTATAATGATTTCGGCGATACGTTCATAGTGTGTTTAAATCAGTGCACAGATTCCCCAATTCTTTCACTTCGATATGAGTTAATGTGCTGATTATCACGCAGTCTTTTTATTTTAGTACGCTTTCTAAAATTGATTCACATACACCATTTCTACGCTCCTCGCACCCATCCTTCTCGTAAATATGTTGCCTTCTATTTAAGCTGAACATCTTCTCTTCAGGTCGAGTCAGCACATCATGCTTCTTCTAATAAATCCCGCTCTACTTTAGTTTACTGACGGTATTTACCACCCCTTTGCTCTGGCTTTGTTTAAATTCCACATGTCAATCCTCACCCAAATCTTTATCCCTCTTGCGTTCTTCACTTTTTACCCCAAACCTATGAATTCCAGTTGTAGTTTCACTCAGAGGATGGGGAAAAGCTCCGGGAATTCACCCTGCCTGTATGTGACGCTCACAATTTTATATACTTCTGTACGATCTCCATTAATTTTCCTGAGTTCAATGGAATAAATCATTAACCTATTCAAACTATCCCTCTAAATCTTGCCCTCGGTCCCCAAACTCTTCCTTTCAATTTATCGCTGCACACTTTGTAGCTTATTGGCATTTCAAACATGTAGGTAGCGGATCGGAAAAAACCTGAATATTCTATCTACAAACTCACCATTGTGCTGTACAGCTACAACATAACGTCTCAAGTCCTGTGCTCAGTGATCTGATTGTGAAGGCCACTGTGAATTGAGCTCAATTACAGCACAGTGATCTGCCCGTGACGCCGCTCTCCTGGAATTATCTCTCTGTAGCCCCACGTCTCTTCAATATCTGCTTATTAACTTGGTGTACATTTCCTCACAGACCACCCCATACTTGTCTGTATTAAATTCTATCTGCCATTTTTTAACCTATTTTTCAGCCAGTCAACATCAAGCTATAAGCATAGATAGAGTTCCTGCCTGTAAAAACGCTCCCAAATCTAGGGTACATCCTTAATTCTACTGATTATGTTTTCCACATCGTCATCTAAATCATTAAAATACATGATAACTAACAAAGGACCCAGGATGAATCCCGCAGTGCCCTTGTCACAGTCAAACAAACATCCTCTCTCTCTCTCTCTCTCTCTCTCTCTCTCTCTCTTTCACTCACTCCCTCCAGTAAGTAGACGATCTCTCATCGGTACGAGTACCACAATAGTCACAGAATATGTTCTACTCGTTCTTATACTGGTGACGAAAATGAGACGACACTTACGACACTGAATGGGAAAATTAGAAAGAGACAGCCATGGACTGATAGATTATTATGACACAGAAATAGTTTCTTCCGCCCATCCAGATCACCCCGCTGTGATCATGCGCCTCGACCCACTTATCGTCACTGTCCGTCTCTCATCTGCGTACCTAGACAACCTTCACTGAAATGATCCGATTGAATCTGCAAATACCACTTACCCTTACAGTTCCTTCCACACACGCTCGACCCTTTTAGTGAATAGGGCTTACCACATATGCCTCTTGCATATTTCTCCTTTCACCCAAATCTATGAACACTAGGTGTAGATTCACTCTGAGGATGGGGAAAATCTCCGGGCATTCACCCTGTCCGTAACGGTCACATTCTTATATACTTCTGTAAGATCTCCATTTATTTTCCAGCTCTCAATGGAATACGTTCTAAACTTATTCACTCTATCCCTCTAACTCTTGTCCTCACTCCCCAAACTCTTCCTATCAAATTATCGCTGTCCACTTTGAGACTTATTGACATGCGTTTCCAATTAAATCGTTACGCCCCCTCCTATTTCAGATCCAAAAGCCCATCTCATACCTCTCTGAATGGGTAAGTTGATCCTGCAGCTTTCCTGACTACTACGGATACTTCAAGTTATCTCCAGTTTTTATTTCTTATAATGATTTCGGCGATACGTTCATAGTGTGTTTAAATCAGTGCACAGATTCCCCAATTCTTTCACTTCGATATGAGTTAATGTGCTGATTATCACGCAGTCTTTTTATTTTAGTACGCTTTCTAAAATTGATTCACATACACCATTTCTACGCTCCTCGCACCCATCCTTCTCGTAAATATGTTGCCTTCTATTTAAGCTGAACATCTTCTCTTCAGGTCGAGTCAGCACATCATGCTTCTTCTAATAAATCCCGCTCTACTTTAGTTTACTGACGGTATTTACCACCCCTTTGCTCTGGCTTTGTTTAAATTCCACATGTCAATCCTCACCCAAATCTTTATCCCTCTTGCGTTCTTCACTTTTTACCCCAAACCTATGAATTCCAGTTGTAGTTTCACTCAGAGGATGGGGAAAAGCTCCGGGAATTCACCCTGTCTGTATGTGACGTTCACAATTTTATATACTTCTGTACGATCTCCATTAATTTTCCTGAGTTCAATGGAATAAATCATTAACCTATTCAAACTATCCCTCTAAATCTTGCCCTCGGTCCCCAAACTCTTCCTTTCAATTTATCGCTGCACACTTTGTAGCTTATTGGCAATTCAAACATGTAGGTAGCGGATCGGAACAAACCTGAATATTCTATCTACAAACTCACCATTGTGCTGTACAGCTAAAACATAACGTCTCAAGTCCTGTGCTCAGTGATCTGATTGTGAAGGCCACTGTGATTTGAGCTCAATTACAGCACAGTGATCTGCCCGTGACGCCGCTCTCCTGGAATTATCTCTCTGTAGCCCCACGTCTCTTCAATATCTGCTTATTAACTTGGTGTACATTTCCTCACAGACCACCCCATACTTGTCTGTATTAAATTCTATCTGCCATTTTTTAACCTATTTTTCAGCCAGTCAACATCAAGCTATAAGCATAGATAGAGTTCCTGCCTGTAAAAACGCTCCCAAATCTAGGGTACATCCTTAATTCTACTGATTATGTTTTCCACATCGTCATCTAAATCATTAAAATACATGATAACTAACAAAGGACCCAGGATGAATCCCGCAGTGCCCTTGTCACAGTCAAACAAACATCCTCTCTCTCTCTCTCTCTCTCTCTCTTTCACTCACTCCCTCCAGTAAGTAGACGATCTCTCATCGGTACGAGTACCACAATAGTCACAGAATATGTTCTACTCGTTCTTATACTGGTGACGAAAATGAGACGACACTTACGACACTGAATGGGAAAATTAGAAAGAGACAGCCATGGACTGATAGATTATTATGACACAGAAATAGTTTCTTCCGCCCATCCAGATCACCCCGCTGTGATCATGCGCCTCGACCCACTTATCGTCACTGTCCGTCTCTCATCTGCGTACCTAGACAACCTTCACTGAAATGATCCGATTGAATCTGCAAATACCACTTACCCTTACAGTTCCTTCCACACACGCTCGACCCTTTTAGTGAATAGGGCTTACCACATATGCCTCTTGCATATTTCTCCTTTCACCCAAATCTATGAACACTAGGTGTAGATTCACTCTGAGGATGGGGAAAATCTCCGGGCATTCACCCTGTCCGTAACGGTCACATTCTTATATACTTCTGTAAGATCTCCATTTATTTTCCAGCTCTCAATGGAATACGTTCTAAACTTATTCACTCTATCCCTCTAACTCTTGTCCTCACTCCCCAAACTCTTCCTATCAAATTATCGCTGTCCACTTTGAGACTTATTGACATGCGTTTCCAATTAAATCGTTACGCCCCCTCCTATTTCAGATCCAAAAGCCCATCTCATACCTCTCTGAATGGGTAAGTTGATCCTGCAGCTTTCCTGACTACTACGGATACTTCAAGTTATCTCCAGTTTTTATTTCTTATAATGATTTCGGCGATACGTTCATAGTGTGTTTAAATCAGTGCACAGATTCCCCAATTCTTTCACTTCGATATGAGTTAATGTGCTGATTATCACGCAGTCTTTTTATTTTAGTACGCTTTCTAAAATTGATTCACATACACCATTTCTACGCTCCTCGCACCCATCCTTCTCGTAAATATGTTGCCTTCTATTTAAGCTGAACATCTTCTCTTCAGGTCGAGTCAGCACATCATGCTTCTTCTAATAAATCCCGCTCTACTTTAGTTTACTGACGGTATTTACCACCCCTTTGCTCTGGCTTTGTTTAAATTCCACATGTCAATCCTCACCCAAATCTTTATCCCTCTTGCGTTCTTCACTTTTTACCCCAAACCTATGAATTCCAGTTGTAGTTTCACTCAGAGGATGGGGAAAAGCTCCGGGAATTCACCCTGCCTGTATGTGACGCTCACAATTTTATATACTTCTGTACGATCTCCATTAATTTTCCTGAGTTCAATGGAATAAATCATTAACCTATTCAAACTATCCCTCTAAATCTTGCCCTCGGTCCCCAAACTCTTCCTTTCAATTTATCGCTGCACACTTTGTAGCTTATTGGCATTTCAAACATGTAGGTAGCGGATCGGAAAAAACCTGAATATTCTATCTACAAACTCACCATTGTGCTGTACAGCTACAACATAACGTCTCAAGTCCTGTGCTCAGTGATCTGATTGTGAAGGCCACTGTGAATTGAGCTCAATTACAGCACAGTGATCTGCCCGTGACGCCGCTCTCCTGGAATTATCTCTCTGTAGCCCCACGTCTCTTCAATATCTGCTTATTAACTTGGTGTACATTTCCTCACAGACCACCCCATACTTGTCTGTATTAAATTCTATCTGCCATTTTTTAACCTATTTTTCAGCCAGTCAACATCAAGCTATAAGCATAGATAGAGTTCCTGCCTGTAAAAACGCTCCCAAATCTAGGGTACATCCTTAATTCTACTGATTATGTTTTCCACATCGTCATCTAAATCATTAAAATACATGATAACTAACAAAGGACCCAGGATGAATCCCGCAGTGCCCTTGTCACAGTCAAACAAACATCCTCTCTCTCTCTCTCTCTCTCTCTCTCTCTTTCACTCACTCCCTCCAGTAAGTAGACGATCTCTCATCGGTACGAGTACCACAATAGTCACAGAATATGTTCTACTCGTTCTTATACTGGTGACGAAAATGAGACGACACTTACGACACTGAATGGGAAAATTAGAAAGAGACAGCCATGGACTGATAGATTATTATGACACAGAAATAGTTTCTTCCGCCCATCCAGATCACCCCGCTGTGATCATGCGCCTCGACCCACTTATCGTCACTGTCCGTCTCTCATCTGCGTACCTAGACAACCTTCACTGAAATGATCCGATTGAATCTGCAAATACCACTTACCCTTACAGTTCCTTCCACACACGCTCGACCCTTTTAGTGAATAGGGCTTACCACATATGCCTCTTGCATATTTCTCCTTTCACCCAAATCTATGAACACTAGGTGTAGATTCACTCTGAGGATGGGGAAAATCTCCGGGCATTCACCCTGTCCGTAACGGTCACATTCTTATATACTTCTGTAAGATCTCCATTTATTTTCCAGCTCTCAATGGAATACGTTCTAAACTTATTCACTCTATCCCTCTAACTCTTGTCCTCACTCCCCAAACTCTTCCTATCAAATTATCGCTGTCCACTTTGAGACTTATTGACATGCGTTTCCAATTAAATCGTTACGCCCCCTCCTATTTCAGATCCAAAAGCCCATCTCATACCTCTCTGAATGGGTAAGTTGATCCTGCAGCTTTCCTGACTACTACGGATACTTCAAGTTATCTCCAGTTTTTATTTCTTATAATGATTTCGGCGATACGTTCATAGTGTGTTTAAATCAGTGCACAGATTCCCCAATTCTTTCACTTCGATATGAGTTAATGTGCTGATTATCACGCAGTCTTTTTATTTTAGTACGCTTTCTAAAATTGATTCACATACACCATTTCTACGCTCCTCGCACCCATCCTTCTCGTAAATATGTTGCCTTCTATTTAAGCTGAACATCTTCTCTTCAGGTCGAGTCAGCACATCATGCTTCTTCTAATAAATCCCGCTCTACTTTAGTTTACTGACGGTATTTACCACCCCTTTGCTCTGGCTTTGTTTAAATTCCACATGTCAATCCTCACCCAAATCTTTATCCCTCTTGCGTTCTTCACTTTTTACCCCAAACCTATGAATTCCAGTTGTAGTTTCACTCAGAGGATGGGGAAAAGCTCCGGGAATTCACCCTGTCTGTATGTGACGTTCACAATTTTATATACTTCTGTACGATCTCCATTAATTTTCCTGAGTTCAATGGAATAAATCATTAACCTATTCAAACTATCCCTCTAAATCTTGCCCTCGGTCCCCAAACTCTTCCTTTCAATTTATCGCTGCACACTTTGTAGCTTATTGGCAATTCAAACATGTAGGTAGCGGATCGGAACAAACCTGAATATTCTATCTACAAACTCACCATTGTGCTGTACAGCTAAAACATAACGTCTCAAGTCCTGTGCTCAGTGATCTGATTGTGAAGGCCACTGTGATTTGAGCTCAATTACAGCACAGTGATCTGCCCGTGACGCCGCTCTCCTGGAATTATCTCTCTGTAGCCCCACGTCTCTTCAATATCTGCTTATTAACTTGGTGTACATTTCCTCACAGACCACCCCATACTTGTCTGTATTAAATTCTATCTGCCATTTTTTAACCTATTTTTCAGCCAGTCAACATCAAGCTATAAGCATAGATAGAGTTCCTGCCTGTAAAAACGCTCCCAAATCTAGGGTACATCCTTAATTCTACTGATTATGTTTTCCACATCGTCATCTAAATCATTAAAATACATGATAACTAACAAAGGACCCAGGATGAATCCCGCAGTGCCCTTGTCACAGTCAAACAAACATCCTCTCTCTCTCTCTCTCTCTCTCTCTCTCTCTCTCTTTCACTCACTCCCTCCAGTAAGTAGACGATCTCTCATCGGTACGAGTACCACAATAGTCACAGAATATGTTCTACTCGTTCTTATACTGGTGACGAAAATGAGACGACACTTACGACACTGAATGGGAAAATTAGAAAGAGACAGCCATGGACTGATAGATTATTATGACACAGAAATAGTTTCTTCCGCCCATCCAGATCACCCCGCTGTGATCATGCGCCTCGACCCACTTATCGTCACTGTCCGTCTCTCATCTGCGTACCTAGACAACCTTCACTGAAATGATCCGATTGAATCTGCAAATACCACTTACCCTTACAGTTCCTTCCACACACGCTCGACCCTTTTAGTGAATAGGGCTTACCACATATGCCTCTTGCATATTTCTCCTTTCACCCAAATCTATGAACACTAGGTGTAGATTCACTCTGAGGATGGGGAAAATCTCCGGGCATTCACCCTGTCCGTAACGGTCACATTCTTATATACTTCTGTAAGATCTCCATTTATTTTCCAGCTCTCAATGGAATACGTTCTAAACTTATTCACTCTATCCCTCTAACTCTTGTCCTCACTCCCCAAACTCTTCCTATCAAATTATCGCTGTCCACTTTGAGACTTATTGACATGCGTTTCCAATTAAATCGTTACGCCCCCTCCTATTTCAGATCCAAAAGCCCATCTCATACCTCTCTGAATGGGTAAGTTGATCCTGCAGCTTTCCTGACTACTACGGATACTTCAAGTTATCTCCAGTTTTTATTTCTTATAATGATTTCGGCGATACGTTCATAGTGTGTTTAAATCAGTGCACAGATTCCCCAATTCTTTCACTTCGATATGAGTTAATGTGCTGATTATCACGCAGTCTTTTTATTTTAGTACGCTTTCTAAAATTGATTCACATACACCATTTCTACGCTCCTCGCACCCATCCTTCTCGTAAATATGTTGCCTTCTATTTAAGCTGAACATCTTCTCTTCAGGTCGAGTCAGCACATCATGCTTCTTCTAATAAATCCCGCTCTACTTTAGTTTACTGACGGTATTTACCACCCCTTTGCTCTGGCTTTGTTTAAATTCCACATGTCAATCCTCACCCAAATCTTTATCCCTCTTGCGTTCTTCACTTTTTACCCCAAACCTATGAATTCCAGTTGTAGTTTCACTCAGAGGATGGGGAAAAGCTCCGGGAATTCACCCTGCCTGTATGTGACGCTCACAATTTTATATACTTCTGTACGATCTCCATTAATTTTCCTGAGTTCAATGGAATAAATCATTAACCTATTCAAACTATCCCTCTAAATCTTGCCCTCGGTCCCCAAACTCTTCCTTTCAATTTATCGCTGCACACTTTGTAGCTTATTGGCATTTCAAACATGTAGGTAGCGGATCGGAAAAAACCTGAATATTCTATCTACAAACTCACCATTGTGCTGTACAGCTACAACATAACGTCTCAAGTCCTGTGCTCAGTGATCTGATTGTGAAGGCCACTGTGAATTGAGCTCAATTACAGCACAGTGATCTGCCCGTGACGCCGCTCTCCTGGAATTATCTCTCTGTAGCCCCACGTCTCTTCAATATCTGCTTATTAACTTGGTGTACATTTCCTCACAGACCACCCCATACTTGTCTGTATTAAATTCTATCTGCCATTTTTTAACCTATTTTTCAGCCAGTCAACATCAAGCTATAAGCATAGATAGAGTTCCTGCCTGTAAAAACGCTCCCAAATCTAGGGTACATCCTTAATTCTACTGATTATGTTTTCCACATCGTCATCTAAATCATTAAAATACATGATAACTAACAAAGGACCCAGGATGAATCCCGCAGTGCCCTTGTCACAGTCAAACAAACATCCTCTCTCTCTCTCTCTCTCTCTCTCTCTCTTTCACTCACTCCCTCCAGTAAGTAGACGATCTCTCATCGGTACGAGTACCACAATAGTCACAGAATATGTTCTACTCGTTCTTATACTGGTGACGAAAATGAGACGACACTTACGACACTGAATGGGAAAATTAGAAAGAGACAGCCATGGACTGATAGATTATTATGACACAGAAATAGTTTCTTCCGCCCATCCAGATCACCCCGCTGTGATCATGCGCCTCGACCCACTTATCGTCACTGTCCGTCTCTCATCTGCGTACCTAGACAACCTTCACTGAAATGATCCGATTGAATCTGCAAATACCACTTACCCTTACAGTTCCTTCCACACACGCTCGACCCTTTTAGTGAATAGGGCTTACCACATATGCCTCTTGCATATTTCTCCTTTCACCCAAATCTATGAACACTAGGTGTAGATTCACTCTGAGGATGGGGAAAATCTCCGGGCATTCACCCTGTCCGTAACGGTCACATTCTTATATACTTCTGTAAGATCTCCATTTATTTTCCAGCTCTCAATGGAATACGTTCTAAACTTATTCACTCTATCCCTCTAACTCTTGTCCTCACTCCCCAAACTCTTCCTATCAAATTATCGCTGTCCACTTTGAGACTTATTGACATGCGTTTCCAATTAAATCGTTACGCCCCCTCCTATTTCAGATCCAAAAGCCCATCTCATACCTCTCTGAATGGGTAAGTTGATCCTGCAGCTTTCCTGACTACTACGGATACTTCAAGTTATCTCCAGTTTTTATTTCTTATAATGATTTCGGCGATACGTTCATAGTGTGTTTAAATCAGTGCACAGATTCCCCAATTCTTTCACTTCGATATGAGTTAATGTGCTGATTATCACGCAGTCTTTTTATTTTAGTACGCTTTCTAAAATTGATTCACATACACCATTTCTACGCTCCTCGCACCCATCCTTCTCGTAAATATGTTGCCTTCTATTTAAGCTGAACATCTTCTCTTCAGGTCGAGTCAGCACATCATGCTTCTTCTAATAAATCCCGCTCTACTTTAGTTTACTGACGGTATTTACCACCCCTTTGCTCTGGCTTTGTTTAAATTCCACATGTCAATCCTCACCCAAATCTTTATCCCTCTTGCGTTCTTCACTTTTTACCCCAAACCTATGAATTCCAGTTGTAGTTTCACTCAGAGGATGGGGAAAAGCTCCGGGAATTCACCCTGCCTGTATGTGACGCTCACAATTTTATATACTTCTGTACGATCTCCATTAATTTTCCTGAGTTCAATGGAATAAATCATTAACCTATTCAAACTATCCCTCTAAATCTTGCCCTCGGTCCCCAAACTCTTCCTTTCAATTTATCGCTGCACACTTTGTAGCTTATTGGCAATTCAAACATGTAGGTAGCGGATCGGAACAAACCTGAATATTCTATCTACAAACTCACCATTGTGCTGTACAGCTAAAACATAACGTCTCAAGTCCTGTGCTCAGTGATCTGATTGTGAAGGCCACTGTGATTTGAGCTCAATTACAGCACAGTGATCTGCCCGTGACGCCGCTCTCCTGGAATTATCTCTCTGTAGCCCCACGTCTCTTCAATATCTGCTTATTAACTTGGTGTACATTTCCTCACAGACCACCCCATACTTGTCTGTATTAAATTCTATCTGCCATTTTTTAACCTATTTTTCAGCCAGTCAACATCAAGCTATAAGCATAGATAGAGTTCCTGCCTGTAAAAACGCTCCCAAATCTAGGGTACATCCTTAATTCTACTGATTATGTTTTCCACATCGTCATCTAAATCATTAAAATACATGATAACTAACAAAGGACCCAGGATGAATCCCGCAGTGCCCTTGTCACAGTCAAACAAACATCCTCTCTCTCTCTCTCTCTCTCTCTCTCTCTTTCACTCACTCCCTCCAGTAAGTAGACGATCTCTCATCGGTACGAGTACCACAATAGTCACAGAATATGTTCTACTCGTTCTTATACTGGTGACGAAAATGAGACGACACTTACGACACTGAATGGGAAAATTAGAAAGAGACAGCCATGGACTGATAGATTATTATGACACAGAAATAGTTTCTTCCGCCCATCCAGATCACCCCGCTGTGATCATGCGCCTCGACCCACTTATCGTCACTGTCCGTCTCTCATCTGCGTACCTAGACAACCTTCACTGAAATGATCCGATTGAATCTGCAAATACCACTTACCCTTACAGTTCCTTCCACACACGCTCGACCCTTTTAGTGAATAGGGCTTACCACATATGCCTCTTGCATATTTCTCCTTTCACCCAAATCTATGAACACTAGGTGTAGATTCACTCTGAGGATGGGGAAAATCTCCGGGCATTCACCCTGTCCGTAACGGTCACATTCTTATATACTTCTGTAAGATCTCCATTTATTTTCCAGCTCTCAATGGAATACGTTCTAAACTTATTCACTCTATCCCTCTAACTCTTGTCCTCACTCCCCAAACTCTTCCTATCAAATTATCGCTGTCCACTTTGAGACTTATTGACATGCGTTTCCAATTAAATCGTTACGCCCCCTCCTATTTCAGATCCAAAAGCCCATCTCATACCTCTCTGAATGGGTAAGTTGATCCTGCAGCTTTCCTGACTACTACGGATACTTCAAGTTATCTCCAGTTTTTATTTCTTATAATGATTTCGGCGATACGTTCATAGTGTGTTTAAATCAGTGCACAGATTCCCCAATTCTTTCACTTCGATATGAGTTAATGTGCTGATTATCACGCAGTCTTTTTATTTTAGTACGCTTTCTAAAATTGATTCACATACACCATTTCTACGCTCCTCGCACCCATCCTTCTCGTAAATATGTTGCCTTCTATTTAAGCTGAACATCTTCTCTTCAGGTCGAGTCAGCACATCATGCTTCTTCTAATAAATCCCGCTCTACTTTAGTTTACTGACGATATTAACCACCCCTTTGCTCTGGCTTTGTTTAAATTCCACATGTCAATCCTCACCCAAATCTTTATCCCTCTTGCGTTCTTCACTTTTTACCCCAAACCTATGAATTCCAGTTGTAGTTTCACTCAGAGGATGGGGAAAAGCTCCGGGAATTCACCCTGCCTGTATGTGACGCTCACAATTTTATATACTTCTGTACGATCTCCATTAATTTTCCTGAGTTCAATGGAATAAATCATTAACCTATTCAAACTATCCCTCTAAATCTTGCCCTCGGTCCCCAAACTCTTCCTTTCAATTTATCGCTGCACACTTTGTAGCTTATTGGCAATTCAAACATGTAGGTAGCGGATCGGAAAAAACCTGAATATTCTATCTACAAACTCACCATGATAACTAACAAAGGACCCAGGATGAATCCCGCAGTGCCCTTGTCACAGTCAAACAAACATCCACTCTCGCTCTCGGCTAATCCAGAAAGGAGCGTTCATTAATCTGTCCACAAACCGCAGTTAAATTCGTGTGGTCGCGTAACCTATTATGATCAAGGATCCCTGGAATACTGTTGTCGATCTCTTTTATTTGTTTAGAAGAACGTACATGCGGCGTGTTTTATTTTGATACATGTAATCAGTTGTTATTTGTGCCTTTCGAAATGACTAGAAAAAGTGAAGGAAATAAATGATGCTATCGCCCCGTTCAATAAGGAGTACTCCATTTCACCTGCCGAGCTAAAGTCCCGCCCCCAATGTCACAGGCGGAAGTGCTCGGTTGAATGTGAGAAAATAAATCTGTTTGAAGTTGATTATCGATGTTAATTGTTCAAGATGGTAGCCTATGTTAGAAACAAAACTGATCTGACAATGTTCCACATCCGAAGCTGAGGCCACGTGACTTGGGAATCAAGTTGCCATGTTCACATTATATTTAGCTTTAACTTGAAGCATCCTTGAGTAGACAAATGGCACAATGACAGTGAGCGAACAATACTTTAATATCAGTGTCCCTAATGTGACTGACGTGATAACCACACTAATTGCCTCAGTGGAATTACTCTCAATTGCATATAAATGCGTAAAACCGATCACCGACCCATAAGAGCAGTTAGCGTACAACTGAACGCTGCTTCTGCCGGAATATGGGATATCCAGCGATTTACTACATCTCGGCCATTTTCCATCCTGTAATTGTAGCGATCGGTGTCCCTGGAAAGATATTGGATCTGGTCACTATATGTGTAGCCAGCGTCTTGCTCTTGTTCCGCTGCACAGCTCGGACATTCCGTCAACACAAATTCTACCCTCGTTTGATTTCCCCCCCTAGAATGGAGGGTTCAAGCATCTGATAGCTTTGCTTTCATCTTCCATATTTATTTCCATGTGATTTTTTTGTCCTGTCGATTAGGTTGGTGCCGATATTGGCACAGTATCATAATTCCATCTTGATCGGACTTCTGAATCGATACTGGCCTATGGTTTTCTAGGTCAAAATCTTTGTTAATACAGATACTTCAACTTTACAAAAAACAACATGACAGCTTTTTCTAATGACCGGCCAGTCTATTTTCCGGACGCGGGTCTGTTCTTCCATATATCAGGTAAAGAGAACGTGTGCTTTCTATTTCATCGATTCCATTTTGTTCCCACTACATATAATCCCTTCAGATGTTTCACCTCAAATACTGGGAATGTTGTTGTTTTTGGAGTGATTGATTGTTCACGTGTGTGCTGGAAATCAGACGCCGCTCTGAACTGTCGGAAGGTCACCAGCCCACTGTCCCTCCAGTCCATTATAGTCAACTCGCGGTAGTGCACGGAATGAGCCCACACAGACTGGATTCCTGCTCCCCTCTTCCCACAAAATGTATACCCTGCATAACATCGAAAACAATATAGGGAATTCAAACTCTTGTAGCTAACGATGCTTCTGTTCTGTTTTTTCCACCCCTCCCTCCAAATCTCTTGTAGTTAACTTAGCAGCGATTGTGATCCTATCTCGGGGAAAATGCGGACTCTCCAAATGCATCACCCGTTATCTGGTTGGAATGGCAACAGCGGATATGATGGTTGTTCTACTTGTTGCGTTAGTGCAACACACCAACAATATCTACGTGTATTCCAGATTCCTGCTCATCACTCCTGTATGCGCTCTGATATATATCTTTGTTGTTGCAGCAATAGACTGCTCTGTTTGGTTTACAGTCAGCTTTACCTTCGATCGTTTCATCGCAATATGTTGTCAAAAACTGCAGGAAAGATATTGCACTGAGAGAACAGCAACGGTGGTGATCTTGACGATGGTTACTGTGATCTGCGGGAAATGTGTCCCCTTGTACTTTGCCATAGAGCCTTACATGATTATTGACAACATACCGTGGCGTTGCGCATTTACAGACGAATACGCTACTTTACCCCTGTGGAAAATATATGAAACACTGGATAGCATTTTTAGACCCTTGTTACCGATCGGTTTAATTCTAGTGTTCAATGGGTTAACAGTAAGACATATCATTGCAGCAAATAGAGTTCGCAGAGGGCTTCGGAGCAGCAGTGATAATCTGAACGATACTGAGGTGGAAAAACGCAGAAAATCGATGATTTTTTTGTTTGCTCTATCAGCTAATTTCATATTATTGTGGATACCTTTTGTAGTTCGTTCCCTGAAATGGCAACCGCAAAACTATTTTTATCAGGACAAATATTTGAATTCTCCTGTATATATACTACAGCAATTTGGGTTCATGTTGCAATTACTCAGTGTGTGCAGTAATACTTGTATCTATACACTGGCACTGAAGAAATTCAGAAACGAGCTAAAGAATGGAATGAGGTATGTATTTACATTAAATGGCCATCTGTGCAGATAACTCCAATGTCCGATTGCAATTCAGCACAGTTTCCGAATAAAATTGGTTTGACAAATATGTCAAAAATTCAAACAATCATGTGCCTGGCCATTCGTCAATCGCAATCTCCACGGGGGTTGCACACGTCATACAGTTAAGGTAGGCTACTGGGCAATGATTGTTACATTGGTTGATTTACTTCGCACTATCACAGAGTCTTGGCAATCACAAGGGGAGGAATGGCTTCTGGACATTCTCCGGTTCAGATGTTACAAAATGGACAGAGTCGATTAAAAGAGAATAAAGGGAGTGCCACTGAAAATGAGAGAGAGCAGCCGAAAGCGAAGAAACCGTGTAGAGTTTGTATATCGATAGAGTGTGAGTAGAACTTAGAGCAGAAAGGGAGCAATCAGTAGTTTGAGAGTATTCTGGGCTGACCTCAGACCCCACATCCTATCACAAAAAAATACTTAGACCGCAAGGAATTGTTCTGGAAATAGATTTTGGACAGGTGCCATATGACGACGGTATTGCCCACGATGTATGGCGGAATTTATGAGTTGCGTCCGGAAAGGAGTTCTGGCACAATGAGCGAACAGGCGGACTAGAGAACAGACCGTTCACTTTGCCCAAACGGAAAGTGAAAAGCATCGGGTTTCAGATCCGTTCGCAGGTCAACTATGTGGGTTTTACTTTAACATTACACCGCAATAGAGGCAGACACTAATGGAATGTATTTAATTTCTGGTGTTGGGTCCCGAATTTGAGAAGTGGTGTGCTCCTCAATATGCGCATCAGTTAACTCTTACTGTATTACTTGCATTGGTGTTCAGTGTAGGCTTGTCTCATTGAGGCGTGTAGGTCGTGAAAAGTAACCTTACTTGACAAGAGATATGGAACACTTCGTCATGAAGAAGAAAGAAAGATAATTAGGTTCAGTAAGAAAAGATCAATCATGAAAAATCACAAGTTAGCCAAGACGGAATTAAAAATCAGCTTCGAATGGGGCATGAGAAGTCCTTGGAGAGTCGCATTCAGGTACGTGAAGGACAGGTTGGTGGCGAGAAAGAGGGTGGGAAAGATCAGAGATGAAATAATAAGCATGGGTCTGGTGCAAGGATACAGTGAAGGTCCTTAATGATCTTTTGCTTCACCAGTAAGCGGGTCCTTAAATAATGTACACAGGGCCAGAGAAAACTCAGTGATCTTCCTCCACATAAAAAAATACAGCACGGAAACACGCCATCTCAGTCCTTCTTGTCCGTGCCGAACGCTCACTCTCATCTAGTCCCATTGACCTCAATCGGCCCATTTCCCTCCATTCATTTCCTGTCCATATGCGCATGCATTTTTTCAATGACAATATAGAACCTTCCTCTACCACTCCTTCTGGAAGCTCGTTCCACACTGCTACATCTCTCTGAGTAAATATGTTCCCCTTGTGATACGCATAAACATTTGCCCCCTAACCCTCAACTCAAATCCTTTTGTTTGAACCTCCCCTACTTTCAATGGAAAAAGCCTATCCACGTCAACTCTATCTATACCCCTCATAATTTTAAATAAATCTATTAAGTCCCCCCTTCAAACCTCTACGCTCCAAAGAATAAGAGCAACTTCGGGACTGAAACCCTCATAACATTTTAATAAACCTCCTGTGTACCCTATCTATTTTGTTCACAAATTTGCTATAATTCGGTGACCAGACCTGTACACAACACTCCAAATTTGGCCTCACGAATGCATTGTACAATTTTAACATTACATCCCAACTCCTGTACTCAATGCTTTAATTTATAAAGACCAGCATACCAAAAGCTTTCTTCACCACCCTATCCACATGAGATTCCACCTTCAGGGAACTATGCACCATTATTCGTAGAACACTCTGTTCTACTGCATTCCGCAATGCCCTGCCATTTATCATGTATGTCCTGTTTTGATTAGCCCAACAAAAATGAGGCACCTCACACCTATCGGCATTAAACTCCATCTGCCATCTTTCACCCACCCTTTTAACTGGCCTAAATCTCTCTGCAAGCTTTGAAAATCTTCCTCATTATCCACAACGCCACCTAACGTAATATTATCTGAATACTTACTCATCCAACATATCACCCAATCCAAATCAATGTACACGATAAACACGTTGGACGCAGTACAGATCCCTGAGGCAGACCACTAGTCACCGGCCTCCAAACTGACAAACAGTTTGGCAGAGATTACTCTGGTGCCAATTAATGGTGCCAATCGGCCACCATTACTCTTTGGCAGATCCCATTCAGCCATTGTTAAATCCATTTTACTGCTTCAATATTAATACCCAAGGATTGAACCTTCCAAACTAACCTTCAGTCTGGAACTTTGTCAAAAGCCTTACTGAAGTCTATAAAGACAACATCGACTGCATTATCTTCGTCAAGGTTCCTAGTAACCTCTTCGAAAAATTCAATAAGCTTTGTCAAGCATGACCTTCCACGCACAAATCCATGTTTACTTTCCTAATCAGTCCCAGTCTATAAACAATTTTTGCGCATAATTTTCACTAACTTACCCACCACTGACGTCAAACTTACAGGTCGATATTTGCAAGGGTTATCTTAGAACCTTTTTTAAGCAATGGAGCCATAGGAGCAATACGCCAATCCTCCGTTACCATCCCCGTTTCTAATGAAATTGGAAATGTTTCAGACAGAACCCTTCCTACTTCTACACTAACTTCTCTCAAGGTCCTAGGGAATATCCTGTCAGGACCGGAGTTATCCACCATTATATCATTTAAAAGCGCCAGTACTACCTCTTCTTTAATCACCATAGTTTTCATAGCTGCCCTACTTGTTTCCCTTATCTTACACAATTCAATATCCTTCTCATTTGTGAATACCGAAGAAAAGAAATTGTTCAAAATCTCCCCCAGCTCTTTTGGCTCCACACATAGCTGTCTACTCGGATTCTCTAAGTGACCATCTTTTCCCTCACTCTCCTTCTGATACTAATATAACTATAGAAACACTTTGGAGTTACTTTCACGTTACTTGTCAAAGCAACCTCATTTCTTGTTTTATCTTTTCTAACGTCTTCCTTAAGATACCATTTTACATTCTTTATTTTCCTCGAGCACCTCATTTACTCCATGTTACCTATATTTATTGTAAATCACTCTCTTATTCCGAAACAAGTTTTCAATATCCCTTGAACCCCATGGCTCTCTCAAACTTTTAACCTTTCCTTTCAACCTAACAGGAATGTAAAGACTCTGTATCCTCACAATTTCACCTTTAAATGACATCTATTCCTTTAATACACACTTCGCATAAAATAATTGTCCCAATCCACTCCTTCGAAATCCTTTCGCATCTCCTCAAAGTAATCCTTTCTTTAATCAAATATCTCAACATATCCTTCACCGTAATTATATTGAAAATAATGGTATTGTGACCCAAAGTGCTCCTAACACATACCTCCGTCACGTGACCTATCTCATTACCTAGCAGGAGATCGAACACTGTCCCTTCTCTAGTTGGTACCTTTATGTATTGCTGCAAAACACCTATCCTACACACATTTTAGAAACTCCAAACCATGCACACAATTTACAGAATGGGCTTCCCAGTCTATGTGGGAAAAAATTAAAATCTCCCACAATCACAACCTCGTTTTACTACAAATATCTGCTATCTCCTTACAAACGTGCTGCTCCAACTCTCGCTCCCCATTAGGTAGTCTATCATACACACCTATACATGTTACTACACTTTTCCCATTCCTCAGTTCCATCCAAATAGTCTCCCTAGATGAGAGCTCTAATCTATCCTGCCAAAGCACGGGTGTAAAATGGAGGAACATTGTATCATTTCATAATGCATGCATGCATTTCTAAATGTCAATAAACGGGGACTCGGTGTCCTCATAATCTAATCTAAAATTTTCCCTGACAAGCAATGCAACAACTCACCCTCTTGACCTTCAACGAAATCCAGTTTAAAATGTAGTTGCCAATCACACTCCTCCTGCAGCCATGTTTCACTAATAAGCTACAACATCATATTTACCGGTATCAATCCATGTTAAAAGCTCATCCACCTTTTTTTTACAATGCTCCTAGCATTAAAATAAATGCATTTAAGAAATTTTCCTCTCTTATTTTATGTTTATTCCTAAAGGTGCAAACAACTTTACTATCATATTTTTCTTCCTTCTCCCCTACATCGTCGATCTGAGCGCTCCCCTTCTCTATCAACTGCCTATCCTTCCTCACAGACTGTCTACAAACTTACTCTATTTGTGAACTAACCTAATCTCTTCAATTTGATTCCCATCACCTACTATTCTCGTTTAAACTCTACTCGGTAGCCTTAGCAAATCTCCCCGACAGAGTATTCGTCCTACTGCGATGCGAGCGCAACCCATCCTTTTTGTACAGGTCACACATGCCTCAGAAGAGGTCCCAGTTATCCAGAAACTTGAATCCCTGCCCTTTGCTCAAATTCTTCAGCCACACATTTATCCTCCACTTCATTCTATTCCTCCTCTCACTGTCGCGTGCACAGGCAGTAATCCTGAGATTACTGCTTTGCGGTCCTTCTTCTCAACTCCCTTCCTAATCGCCTATTTTCTACTTTGAGGACCTCTTCCCTTTTCCTAGCTGTGTCATTCGTACCTATATGTACCGCGACCTTTGGCTCTTCACCCTCCCACTTCCGGTATTTAGGATATCAGAAACATCCCGGTCCCTGGAAGCAGGGAGGCAAACTCCCATCCAGGTCTCTTGACTGAGTCAATAGAACCGCCTATCTGACTCAATAACTGACGAGTCGCCTGTTACTACTGCCTTTCTCTTCCTTTCCCTACCCTTCTGAGCTACAGCGCCGGACTCTGTGCCGGAGCACGGCCACTGTTGCTTACCCCAGGTCGGCTAAACACCCCCCAACCCACACAGTACTCAAATAAGAGTACGTATTGTCTCGGGGTACATCCACTGGGGTATCTCTAGAACCTGACTCCACCCCTTCCCTCTCCAAACAGTGACCCACTTACCTGCCTCTCGTGGCCCCGGTGTGACCACGTGCCCGCAAATCCACTCTATTAACTCTCACTCTCCCTGACCAGACGAAGGTCATCGAGCTGCAGCTCCAGTTCCCTAAAACGGTCCCTTAGTTGCTGCAGTTCGGCGCACCTGGCGCAGATGTGGATGTCCGGGAGGTTATGAGCTCTTGCACTCATAATTCTCCCTTTCGTCCAATAACAGGAAAAATTGAAATCCAAACCTATCTTGCCTCGCCCATTTCCGCCCAAGCCCCTTGAGACAAAGCCCTGAAGCCTTTAAAAACTACGCCATCTTCTATCAGCCATTTCGGCCTTGGGGTGAAAAGAAAATCCCTGACTATCCACATGATCAATGACTCACTTCATCTTATACACCTCTGTCAGGGCACCTGTCATCCTCTGTCACTACAAGGAGAAAATGCCCTGTTCTCCTAAGGCACGACCTCCATTCCAGGCAACACCCTTGGAAATCTCCCCGGCACTCCCTCTCTATAGTGTCTATAGTATAGGCACTGCATCATGAAAATCTGCGTGCATTCACCCTGTTCATTTCCCGAACTCTTCCTTTTAAATTATTGCTGGAAATTTCGTTTATTATTATTTGCAAACTGTACGTAGATGGCCAGAACAGCCACGGTAATCTATCTACAGCCTCACGAACATGTTGTACAGATTCACCATAATATCCCCAATCCTGTACTCAGAGATCTGATTGAGAAGGACACTGTAATCAGCGCTGAATACGAGCCGGTCTGCCCATGACGCCGATTTCCTGGAATTATCGGTTTATATCTCAAGGTCTCTTTTTAAGTACTGCACACTAAAGTCCACATATTCAGTATGTGCTTCGGAACCTATTGTTTCTTTCCTCACAACGCTGAGCATCTCACACTTGTCTGTATTAAATGCCATCTGCCATTTTACAGCCCATTTCCTGGCCAGTCAACATTAAACTCCAAGCTTGGATTGAGTTGCTGTGTGGAAGAACGCCTCCAACTTAGGAGCCGGCGGCAATTCTTTTGATTCAGCTTTCTACATCGAAATCTGGGTATTGATATTCATGGTAAAAAAAACAATGGGCCTTTACCAATCCCTGGAATACAGTTGCAGAGTCAAAGCATCAACCATCCACTCTATGCTAATCGAGAAAAAAGAAGTTCATCAATCCGTACACAAGCAGCAACTAAATTCGTGTGGGCATGTAAATTTTATTATCAAAGGTCGCTGTAATATTACTCTTGATCTATTTTTTATGCTCAGAAGTACATATGTGCAAAGTGTCTAATCATGATACATGTCATCACCTGTTACTGTGGTCTTTCTTCATTCAAATGACTCGAAACGACTGGTACAACCAACAGAAAAAAATGATTCTAACTTCCTCTTATATAAATTTTACCCTATTTCACCTGTCGAGCTGATGTCCCACCCTCAATATCAGAAACGTATATGCTCCGCTGAATTGTCCATGTTGATTGTTCAGGATGAAGGAACACTATTCAGAAAACGTCCCATTTCAGCAGCTGACGTGAGATGCCTTTGAAAGTACATTGGGAACGCTCGTATTATCTTTTGATTAAATGTTACTAACTTGTAACTTCCATTGGGGATACGAATTCATGACACACTTACATAGTGAGAAAAAAACTGTTTAGCTAATTGTCCCTCATGAAACTGATGTCATAACCACATTAATTGCCCCAGTAGA
Source organism: Hypanus sabinus (assembly GCF_030144855.1). NCBI lineage: Eukaryota > Metazoa > Chordata > Chondrichthyes > Myliobatiformes > Dasyatidae > Hypanus > Hypanus sabinus. Next base: position 87,912 of record NW_026781849.1, on the reverse strand, counting down.
ACTACTCCGAATTGCATATAACTCTGTTAAACAGATCACCAGTCCATATGAGCAGCGGGAAATATCCATTCAACTGAACGCTGCACCTGATGGAATATGGGATATCCAGCGATTTACTACATCGCGGCCATTTTCTATCCTGCAGTTGTAGCGATCGGTATCCCTGGTAAGGTACTGGAGCTGGTCACTCTATGTATGATGCCGTTGTCATCTTGCTTTCGTTCAATTGCACTCTTGGGCTTTTAATGAGCACAGATGCTACCTTCGTCTGAAATGTGTTTCTAGAATTGAGGATTCGAGCATCTGACAGTTTTGTTATTCAGCTTCTATCTTGTTTCTACGTGATACTTTTATTCTGTTTTGTCAATTACGTTGGTGCCGATATTCCCATAATTCAATAATTAAACCTTGCTTGACTTTCTGAATGGACAGTGGTCACATATTCAGATCAGAATCTTTTCAACTGTACAGCCAGTCGAATATCGACACTCAGGTCTGTTCTTCCGTAAAACTTGAAATTATAACTTATGCATTCAATCTAATGATATCACTGCAAATACACTTTCAGCTGTTTCACCTCAAATAACAGAAATGGTGATGGTTATGGAGTGATCGACCTTCGTGAGTCAAGGAAATCAAATGCCCAGTTCTAATCTGTAGAATGTCGGCAACTCACCGTTAATTCTGACCATTATTGTCCATCACGGACAGAGTCATCACAAAATGAATTTCTGCTTTACATTTCAAAATAAATAATAATAATCATACCCTAAGTAGTATTGGAAAAATAGATAACATTCAGACATTTGCAGCTAAGGGGAATTCTGTGCTGATTTTGTTTTTCTCTCTCCAAATTTCTTGTAGTTAATTTAACGGCGATGGTGATCCTATCTCGGGGAAAATGCGGACTCTCCGAATGCATCACCCGTTACCTGGTTGGAATGGCAACAGCGGATATGATGGTGGTTATCGTTTTCGCCTTAGTGGAAGTGACCAACAATATCTACATTTATTCCAGACTCTTGCTCATCACTCCTGTGTGCGCGGTGACACTTGTACTATTTGTTGTGACGAGGGACTGTTCTGTTTGGTTTACAGTCAGTTTTACCGTCGATCGTTTCATCGCAATATGTTGTCGAAAGTTTGGGGAACGATACTGCACTGAGAGAACAGCAACGGTGGTTATGGTGACCGTGCTTATAGTGAGTTGCGGGAGAAATGTCCCGTTTTACTTCATTGTTGAACCTTATGTCATTATTAGCAACGTGCCGTGGCGTTGCACCTCCACATGTGAATACGCTACTTCAGCCGTGTGGAAAGGAATGGAAATACTAGATGGGATTTTAACACCGTTGCTACCAATCGGTTTAATTCTTATCTGCAATGGGTTAACAGTAAGACATATAATTGCGGCAAATAGAGTCCGCAGAAGACTTCGGAATAGCAGCGATAAACAGAAAGATACCGAGGTGGAAAACCGCAGAAAATCGATGATTTTGTTGTTTGCAATTTCAGCTAATTTCATATTACTTTGGATGCCCTATACAGCTCATTCACTGCAATGGCAAACGGAAAATTACTATTACCTGGACAGATATTTGAGTTCACCAGTATATATACTACAGCAATTTGGATACATGTTACAAACTCTCAGTGTGTGTACCAATACTTGTATCTATGCACTGACACAGAGGAAATTCAGACAAGAGCTGAAGAATGGAATGAAATATGTGTTTACGCTAAATGGCCATCTGTGTAGATAGCGACTACTCCAATTGCAATTCAGCGGAGTTTTAGAATAAAACAGATTAAAGAGTCAGTAGACTTCTTTGCAATTGTTTCATAAATTCAAACAATAATGTGTCTGGTCATCCTGAAATGTCTAAATTACAAACTGACTCAGTGAGTTTACAATTATCCGGGAAACGTTACTGCAGCACAAAAGCCAGGGCCAACAGGCTGTGGGACAGCTTCATCCTCCAGGCTCTCAGTCTGATTAACTCACGGTGATATGAGTGCTTTACTGTGTTACATTGATTGTTTTATGTATTATAAATTGTTATCAATTACTAGGACTGCACATTGCACATTTTGACGGAGACGTAACCTGAAGATATTTATTCTTGTATGTGAAGGATGTAAGAAATGAAGTCAATTTAATCACAAGGGGAGGAATCAAGTCCGAACATCTCGGGATTCGATATTTCAAAATATTCATCGTCGTGTAAAAGAGAGTAAAGGGGAAGCCTTTTGAACACAGGGAGCGTGTGATAGTATCACAAATGTGGAATGGCAGGACACTGTGGTGGGATTGTGTGTTAATAGACGGTGGGCGGAACGCAGAAGTCTGAAGCGAACAAACTTTCGTTTGAGGGTATGCTGTACAGAGCTCCCATTACCAAGACGAAACCAGCAGGCAGAGACAGTGACATTTTTGGGAGATAAAATTTGAGCAGGTGCCATTTTAACATGGCTGTTGTCAGACGACACTTAAACAGCACTAATATTCATTGGCATGTTCTCTGGTTGGACAGGACTTCTCAGTTGTGTCCAGGAAGGAATCTTGTTATAATAGGCGAGCAGGCGGACAGGTGGAGAATCCATCCTGGATCTAGTACGAGAAAGTTAAACGGAATAGGGAACAGATCTCTCCGCGGGACAGCATTTCAGAACGATAGAGCACAGATTCTCAGCATTTACTAATACCTTACACTAGGATAGGAGCAGACAATATGGAATGTATTTAGTTAATGCTATTAGGTAGGAATTTGTTCGCCGAATTTGGAAAGTGATGTACAACAGAAACATAGAGATTGTTAATGGAACACTAGATTGTGGTTCACGATCGGCTTGTTTATTAGAGGCGGGAAAAGTAATGTAACCCAGCTTGATAAGAGATATGGAACGCTTCAAGAAGCAAAAAGAAATATACTTAATGTTTTGGAAGAAACGATCGGGCAGAGCTCTAGTGTGTCACAATGTAGCCAATAGGGAATTTAACAATGGACTTGGAAGGTTTGAAATTGGAACATGAGAAGGCCTCAGAGAGGCGCATTAAGGTAGGTGAAAAACAGGAAGATGACGAGGGAGAAAGTGGCAAATATCAAAGAATAAAAAGAGTGGTATGTGTTTGGAGAGCAAGGAGGCAGTGATGGTCCTTATTGAAACTGTTCTTCGATATTCACCAGTGAATACATTGTTGAATGCGGATATAGATAAAAATGCAGGATTGTTGGGACATGCAGACGCTTAGAATTACGAGCTAGAAACTGGGAAAACATGAAAATAAAACATTCCCCGGTGTTGGAAGGGAAGTACACAAGGTAATTAGGGAGAGCGAGTGTAAGCATTCCTGGGCTATTGGACATGACATTTGCGTCATCACCAGCCACAGAAGTAGAGCAGGAGGTTTGGCGAATGGCAAATTTTATTGCTTTGTTCAAGAAATGTGATGTGATCCTGAGAATTAAAGGCCAGTGAGTCTTCGGTCGGTAGTGAGGAAGGTATTGGAAAAGTTTCTTGGAGGCGGAATTTATGAGTATCTGGACAAACGCATCCTAGTTGGGAATAGTCAGCATGGTTTGTGACGGCAGGACGTCCTTTATGAGCCAGAATAAATTAAATGCACAACTGAGAAATGGGCAGATGAAGTCAAAACAGTCCGGCTGATGGTCATTAATTTTTAAGGTGTTTGACCGAGTTTCCTCTGGTGCAAGCATTCTGAACGTCAGATGACCTGGGAGAGACTATGCAGTGACAGCTGACTGCATAGATTAGAACTGGCTTACCGAGGGATGGCCGATGAGGCAGTGGATGAAGATGTTCCGCAAGGAAACGATCATCTTTAGTGCACTCTACAACTATATCTACACTGTACTATTACAGTGTTCTGAGACGAACGTTAAGTTCACCATCCTGCAGTACTTGCATAATTTACTGAGTTAGGGCTGATGATGAAATCAAGATACTGAATTCGGACTGAAACAGCACGCTCTCTAAATTGAACTCACGTTTATCAATTAGAGGGCCGATGCTACGATTACATCAAAAACAATCTTTTCCAATGGAAATCTGCATCTCAAAATGAGCATTTCATTCTTCTTCAGCATCCTTCGTGCTTCCCAAATAAACCAGCCTCCCATAATCCGAATTCCAAATTCCCAAATCAAGAACACACGAATTTGTCTTCATGTCAATTTACCTTTGAGCAGCGGGTTGATCGTACCTAGAATACATAATCTAACATCTCGATCACTTTAACCATGATTTCACTTGCCAGTGTGAACTCCGTGTCTCTCTCTGAAATCAATACCAAAGCAAACAAGCAGAAGAACACTATCTTAATACGCAGGTAAATCAAAGCAAAAATCTAAGCTCCAGCGTTTTTTACTTCAAAACTGTCACAGGTAACTTAATTAGAATAAATGTTTAATTCTTAGAGTGAAAATCCTTAGCAAATATTTTGAAGAATAAAGAGAAATCGGACGTGGGTAATTGCGGCCCCATTGACTAATGCTTTTTTACAATTCCTCAAAAAAATTCTGATATTCACATGTTCCTGGAAATTTATTTCAACCAATGAAGCAGATATTTGCAGGCAGTGATATCCTACTGTGAAAGAAAGGGTTAATTCAAACGTCCTTATAATGCAATCCTAACAATCACAAAACTGGCCTTCCGTTCATTGGCGCACGCATTACCTGTTTCTCTTTCAACTGAACTCAAAAATGTCCAGTCCTTGTGCAACAGTTTACAGTCTCAATACGTTCACACTTTAAGCTGTCGCACAGCATGCAGTATTCCCGAGTTTTGAACAGTTAACAATTAATCTATAATTAGAATCACACTGTATTTAAGTAATTCTTTAGAGTAGAACGCAGAAGGATGCTTGTTGTTATGTATCGTACGCAAGTTAATATTCAGCACGTTGAAATCATGACGTCACCATGTGACCAAATCTCCTGTAACTTAAACGTGCTTTCATCTCCAATCAGGGACCATGGATAGGATTTAGACTAAATGAATCACTATAACCAACTTTAAAGTAAAAGATTTGGGCACTGTATAGGGACCTTTGCCAGACGGACATCCAATCCGGAACTGTGCTGTTTAACGCCTTCCTGTTGCAGTGAAGGTATATTTCTTGAGTGTGATACCTCCCTTATTAAAGGAAGGAGGAGCTTAGGATGAAGGCGCCTAAAAGAGAGGCTTTGCTTGTATCTTCGGAAACAGCTCTATTTTTATATCTAATAACTCTTTTGTTTTCAGGGTTGTTTTGAAGAGTCTGGTCGGGAGTTACACGCTGTAGAAACATATAAAGCTATGAAAGGGACAGATAAAATGAAGGCAGCAAAATGTTTCCAATGGTAGATGAGACTAGAACAAGGTTATTCGGCGATGTAGAATTTTGACGGAGATGAGGAGGACCTGTTTTTAGACAGTAGTGAATATGCGGATTTCTATGCCCAATGTCCAACAGAGGCTACCCCAGTACATATATTTAATTCAAGGTTCGATAAATTCTTACATAGTAGTGAGTTAAGGGTTATGGTGGATATGGTGACAGGCAGGAGGAGATGAGACCATTGGCAGATTGGTCATGATCTTATTAAATGGCGGAGCAGGCTTGATTGGCCAAAAGCCCTACCCCTGCTACTGTTTCTTCTGCTTTTATGCTGCTCATATAATAGCATTTTGTTATCACCTATAGCGGTATCCGCTTTTAATACACTAACGTAAATTAATAAATTCATTAATTCTTACTTGCTCCTTGTTTTTTCGGCAAAGTCGAATGCTAAGAATAAAATTCTGAGGCTTTATAAAACTGCTATGATTTTGATATGTTTGCATGGGAAACCATTCAAATCAATGTCCTTTTCTCTGCAGTATATAGACATTAGACAGCTCTCTGGTAATAAGTTGCCTGTAACAGTTCATTGTGGTTATCTGCGGCCAGATAACTGTGGTTATCTCAATATCATAATCAATAACTGAGAAGCTGAGGCAGAAGGCTGTACCACACATTATATTGTTCTTTCAGATTTTGCCACTTTGCCTTCCATCGCGACTTCCTCGCTGCTCGCAAATGGGAACGGGGGTGAGACTTGTTACAATAGGACTGGGTTCTTTGTTGGTATGCTGACTGGAGTTATTTGGATATAGGCTGACTATCATCATCATAACCATACGGAGCTGCGTCAATACGCCCAGCACAAACGTCCTGTTTCAAATCCAGTCCCTGTTTACTCTTGCTCTGTGAGTGGGAATGGTGGCTCAGGAACTTTACTGTCGGCTGTGAACACTTCATTAGATCTCCAGTGTTACGTTTCCTTTCTGATAATCATTTCGACATTACATTCAAAATGTGTTGAAACCATTATACAATTTACTCACTTCCCTACAAGATAAAGTGCTTCTTATCAATCACTCTTTCCTTTCACAAAGAATCTAAAGTGCACCCAAATGCATTATTTCCCCGTTCCTTGCACCTACCCGTCTGGCAAATACGATGCCTTCTCATTAATGTGAGCAGTTTCTCTTCAAGCCGAGGCTCCACACAATGGAAGTCACATTCCCTTCTTCGAATCAGTCGCGCTGTAGTTTAGCTTGCTGGTGGCATTCTACCCAATACACATTTAAGCATTCTTCCGCTCTGGGTTCTGTTACCTTCCTTGTTTTATCCAAATCTTTATAACAGCCTTTTAATTTTACTTCATGCATTTATGATCAGTGAAGTCTACACACTGAGGATAATTCTGCGTTACCTACTTCTCCATCACAATGTTAAAATGACAAGTTTTGAGGGTGATGTCACGGTTATCGGGGACTATTTGTATCACATATTGAGCGAGAGAACCCGGTAGCTAATCGATTACAGGGAAGTAATTTAATTCTGCTCTTGAATTATTGTTTTACGACCCAGTGTGTTAATGCACCATCAGGTGAAGAAGCCTATCTTGATTTGAAATTCGGTAACAATTCATGTCAGAATTTTGATTACTGAAGTTGTTGTGCCTTTCGGAGCAAGTGATCGTAACAATGTTAGTCTCGAAGATTTTTCGGAGGCAAAGATGTGAAGGTGCACTCCGACTTCAGAAGGTAAACTGAAAGGAATCGCTTGAAGTCGAGTCAGTTGAAAAGCAATTGAGTAGATTTTAAAAAGGCAGAAAATGTAAAACCCATTGCCATAAAAAGCCAAAAAAGTAATAAGTCAAAGTTGAAAAATGAAAGTAAAATTTTTCAGCCAGTCAACATCAAGCTATTAGCTTGGATAGAGTTCCTGTCTGTAAAAACGCTCCCAAATCTAGGGTACATCCTTAATTCTACTGATTATGTTTTCCACATCGTCATCTAAATCATTAAAATACATGACAACTAACAAAGGACCCAGGATGAATCCCGCAGTGCCCTTGTCACAGTCAAACAAACATCCACTCTCTCTCTCTGCTAATCCAGAAAGGAGCGTTCATTAATCTGTCCACAAACCGCAGTTAAAGTCGTGTGGTCGCGTAACCTATTATGATCAAGGATCCCTGGAATATAGTTGTCGATCTCTTTTATATGCTTAGAAGAACGTACATGTGGCGTATTTTATTTTGATACATGTAATCAGCTGTTATTTGTGCCTTTCGAAATGACTAGAACAACCGAATGAAATAAATGATGCTATCTCCCCGTTCAATAAAGGTGTACTCCATTTCACCTGCCGAGCTAAATTCCCGCCCCCAATGTCACAGGCGGATGTGCTCGGTTGAATGTGAGAAAATAAATATGTTTGAAGTTGATTGTCGATGTTAATTGTTGAAGATGATAGCCTATGTTAGAAACAAAACTGATCTGACGATGTTCCACATCAGAAGCTGAGGCCACGTGACTTGGGAATCAAATTGCATGTTCACAGTATATTTAGCTTTAACTTGAAACATCCTTGAGAAGACAAATGGCACAATGTCATGGCACAATGACAGTGAGCGAACAATACTTTAATATCAGTGTCCCTAATGTGACTGACGTGATAACAACACTAATTGCCTCAGTGGAATTACTCTCAATTGCATATAAATACGTAAAACCGATCAGCGACCCATAAGAGCAGTTAGCGTACAACTGAACGCTGCTTCTGCCGGAATATGGGATATCCAGCGATTTACTACATCTCGGCCATTTTCCATCCTGTAATTGTAGCGATCGGTGTCCCTGGTAAGATATTGGATCTGGTCACTATAAGTGTAGCCAGCGTCTTGCTTTTGTTCCTCTGCACAGCTCGGACATTCCGTCAACACAAATTCTACCCTCGTCTGATTTTCCCCCTAGAATGGAGGGTTCAAGCATCTGATAGCTTTGTTTTCATCTTCCATATTTATTTCCATGTGATTTTTTTTTCCTGTCGATTAGGTTGATGCCGATATTGGCACAGTATCATAATTCCATCTTGATCGGACTTCTGAATCGATACTGGTCTATGGTTTTCTAGGTCAAAGTCTTTGTTAATACAGATACTTTACGAAAAACAAGATGACAATTTTTTCTAATGACCGGCCAGTCTATTTTCCGGACGCGGATCTGTTCTTCCATATATCAGGTAAAGAGAACGTGTGCTTTCTATTTCATCGATTCCATTTTGTTCCCACTACATATAATATCTTCAGATGTTTCACCTCAAATAATGGGAATGCTGTTGTTTTTGGAGTGATTGATCGTTGAAGTGTGTCGTGGAAATCAGACGCCGCTCTGAACTGTCAGAAGTTCGCCAGCCCACTGTCTCTCCAGTCCATTATAGTCAACTCGCGGTAGTGCACTGACGGAGCCCAGACAGACTGTATTCCTGCTCCCCACTGCCCACAAAATGTATACCCTGCATAACATCGAAAACAATATTGGGAATTCAAACAGTTGTAGCTAACGATGCTTCTGTTCTGTTTTTTCCACCCCTCCCTCCAAATCTCTTGTAGTCAATTTAGCAGCGATTGTGATCCTATCTCGGGGAAAATGCGGACTCTCCAAATGCATCACCCGTTACCTGGTTGGAATGGCAACAGCGGATATGATGGTGGTTATACTTGTTGCATTAGTGCAACACACCAACAATATCTACGCGTATTCCAGATTCCTGCTCATCACTCCTGCATGCGCTCTGACATTTATCTTTGTTGTTGCAACAATAGACTGCTCTGTTTGGTTTACAGTCAGTTTTACCTTCGATCGTTTCATCGCAATATGTTGTCAAAAACTGCAGGAAAGATATTGCACTGAAAGGACAGCAACGGTGGTGATCTTGACGATGGTTACTGTGATCCGCGGGAAATGTGTCCCCCTGTACTTTGCCATAGAGCCTTACATGATTATTGGCAATATACCGTGGCGTTGCGCATGTACAGACGAATATGCTACGTTACCCCTGTGGAAAATATACGAAACACTGGATAGCATTTTAGACCCTTGTTACCGATCGGTTTAATTCTAGTGTTCAATGTGTTAACAGTAAGACATATTATTGCAGCAAATAGAGTTCGCAGAGGGCTTCGGAACAGCAGCGATAATCTGAACGATACTGAGGTGGAAAAACGCAGAAAATCGATGTTTTTTTTTGTTTGCTATATCAGCTAATTTCATATTATTGTGGATACCTTTTGTCGTTCGTTCCTTGAAATGGTAACCGCAAAACTATTTTTATCAGGACAAATATTTGAATTCTCCTGTATATATACTACAGCAATTTGGGTTCATGCTGCAATTACTCAGTGTGTGCACCAATACTTGTATCTATACACTGGCACTTAAGAAATTCAGAAACGAGCTAAAGAATGGAATGAGGTATGTATTTACATTAAATGGCCATCTGTGCAGATAACTCCCATGTCCAATTGCAATTCAGCACAGTTTCCGAATAAAATTGGTTTGGCAAATATGTCATAAATTCAAACAATCGTGTGCTTGGCCATTCTTCAAACACAAAATCCACGGGGGATTGCACACGACATCCAGTTAAGGTAGGCTGCTGGGCAATGATTGTTACATTGGTTGATTTACTCCGCACTATCGCAGAGTCTTGACAATCACATGGGGAGGAATGGCTTCTGGACATTCCCCGGTTAAAGGGAGTGCCACTGAAAATGAGAGAGAGTACGATAATAACACAGCAGCCGTAAGCGAAGAAACCGTGGAGAGTTTGTCTATCTATGGACATTCCCGGGTCCAGATGTTTCAAAATGGACAGAGTCGATTAAAAGATGGTAAAGGTAGTACCATGGAAACAGAGGGACAGCATGATAATAACACAACAGCAGAAAGCGAATAACCCGTGGAGAGTTCGTCTGTCGATGGACTGTGAGTAGAACTCGGAGCAGAAAGGGAGCAATCAGTAGTTTGAGAGTGTTCTGGGCAGACCTCAGACCCCACATCCTATCACAAAAAAAAATACTTAGACCGCAAGGAATTGTTCTGGAGATAGATTTTGGACAGGTGTCATATGAAGACGGTATTGCCCAGGACGTATGACGGAATTTATGAGTTGCGTCCAGAAAGGAGTTCTGGCACAATGAGCGAACAGGCGGACGAGAGAACATATCGTTCAGGTTGACCTACCAGAAAATGAACAGTATCAGGTGTCAGATCTCTTCGCAGGTCAACTATGCGAGTTTTACGATAACATTACATCGCAATAGAGGCAGACACTATGGAATGTATTTAATTTCTGGTGTTTGGACCCGAATTTGAGAAGTGTTGTGCTCCTCAATATGTGCATCAGTTAACTCTTACTGTATTACTTGCATTGGTGTTCAGTGTAGGCTTGTCTCATTGAGGCGTGTACCGGTAGGTCGTGCAAAGTAACCTTACTTGACAAGAGACATGGAACACTTCGTCATGAAGAAGAAAGAAAGATAATTAAGGTTCAGTAAGAAAAGATCAATCATGAAAAATCACAAGTTAGCCAAGACGGAATTAAAAATCAGCTTAGAATGGGGCATGAGAAGTCCTTGGAGAGTCGCATTCAGGTACGTGAAGGACAGGTGGGTGGCGAGAAAGAGGGTGGGATAGATCAGAGATAAAATAATAAACATGGGTCTGAAGTGCAAGGATCCAGTGAAGGTCCTTAATGATCTTTTGCTTCACCAGTGAGCGGGTCCTTAAGTAATGTAGCTACAGCGTAAAAAGGAAGTTATGCAGGAACATGCCGCCGATAATAATTATGCGTTGTAAACTTGAAAAGCATTAAAATAAATCATTCCCATTTGTAAGAAGGGATATACTTTGTAGAAAGTGAGCGAAGATTTTGAGCCGTCTTCACTGGCCACAAAAGTAGTACCGGAGGAATGGAGGACAGCAAAAGATGTTTTCTTTGTTCAGGAAATTCAGTAGAGATAGTCCTGAGATTTACAGGCCAGCGAGTCTTCGGTCAGTAATGATCAAGCTACTGGAGAGGATTCATGGGGAGAGAATTTATGAGCTTCTGTAGAAAGTCATCTGTTTGCGGGTACGCTGCATCGTTTTGTGTGGACAGGTCGTCCCTTATCAGGCTGTTTGAAATGCTTGAAAAGGTGAAAAATAAAAAGAAAACAATATACAGATGAGGACAGAGCAGCCGATGTGGGATGTATTAATTTTGCAAAGTGTTTGAACGGGTAGGCACATTCAGAGAGTCAGACGATATTCCATCTAGGGAAAGCTGGTTGCGTAGACTCAGAATTGGCTTAATTCCGGGCAGTTTAAGTTCCAGATGGAGGGAATTTTTCCTGGAGAACAGCGGCCAGTGATGTTCCGCAGAGAAGGTATAAACTTTCGTACAGTTTACTGCTATGCCCCACTCTGCTATAACAGCGTTCTAGAGGTAGGGTTTAATTTGACCATCCTGCAGCACTTGGATAATTTATTGAATTTGGCAGACGATGTCCGTAAAATGCTGAATTACAGAATGCAACTGCACGCTATGTAATCTGAACACACAACTACATATTGCAGGGCAGATGCTACAATAAAATCAAAAGAATATTTTCCAACGCAAATATTAACGTCAACATTTCAAAGTCTCCAGCAGCACCTTCTGGTTCTCTCCAAATGGACCAACCTCAGAAAATGCGAATATCGAACTCCCAATTCGAGTACACACGAATTTATCCTAATGTCAAAATACCTTTGAACAGTTGGTTAATCGTACCTGGACTAGATACACTCATATTGTGATCGATTTAACCATGATTCAACATGGCCGGTGTGAAATCTGCATCTCTCTCATCTCTCTCTGAAATCAATACCAAGGCAGACAAATAAAATAGCACAATCTAAATGTGGATGTGAGGCAGAACAAACATCGAAGCTTGCACTTTTCTACCTTCAAAACCGTCGTAGATTACTGGCGTATACTGAAGAAACAGCTAATTGCCAGTGTGAAATTGCTTATCCAAATGTTCTAAAGAGCAGAAGAAAGATTGATGAGGGTAGTTGCGGCCCCACATACAATAACACTTCATGTAGGTTCGGAAAGAAACCCTAACTCTGAAATTCACATCAGCTCCTGTAAGTTGATTAGACTCAACGATAAAAAAACACATTTTCAGGTAATTATACCATTACCTCTCTTGATCTTTCAAGTTATCCCACAGATATCCAGTGTTCGTGCTTTCCCGTTATATACCTGTTGACACAGGCCACCACATGACCTCTCAATGGCGGGAAAATTACATTTTGTGACCTCACACTGGCGAGAAATTACATCACCCCACCATCACAAGATCATTACATCATGTTCATCAGATACTCAATGACATCATGGTCATAAGACAGTCACAAGATACCCGTTAGGTGTGCAACACCTTAAACTAAACCCTACTGCCTCGCTGTCTTCCCACAGCCCTGTATCAGTCAACAAGTTAATACCACTGCCCCGCTTGTCTCCCCACACCCTCATGTCAGTCCCCAAACGAAAACCGTTACTGCGGTCTCTTCCTACGAACCTACATCAGTCCCTAAACTAACCACACTGTCCTGCAATCTTCCCACAGTCACTAAGTTTTCAATTTAATGAATCGGCTAAATGTAATTATTATGCTCCCAGGCAGGAATCCCCGTGTTAAAACCGGGACCGTCACACTCTGCAAAATGCACAATGGAAATGAGGATGTATTTAGGGCAGCACTTGCATAGGGTTCTGAACAGGTGAGTGAAGCATGTTTTACAGAGATGTGGGTCATCTATTCAAGAGAAAGAAAGAAGCTTACTAGGTTTAGAAAGCTAAGATCGGACACGGCTGTAGAGTTACAAGGCTGCCAGGGACGAACTGAAGAATGGAATTAGGAGAACTTGAAACCTCTGCAGAAGGCCTGCAGTAGGATTAAGGAAACCCCCACGACATTCCAGATGTATGTGAAGAATAGGATGACTAGGGTCAGAGTAGGACCTGTGTGGGATAGAAATGAAACATACGGCTGGTGTTGCTGGAGGTGAGACAGGACCTTAATGAAGATTTTACTTTAATTTTCAGCGGTAAGAGAGATCCTGACGTTTGGGAGGACAGTTTTGAAAGGTCTTATGTGCAACAACAGGACAAGAGTAAAAAAAAAAGTGGGTGTAAAAGAACTTTCGAAGAACATTCGGATATGTTTGAAAGCAATTCAGGAGAAAAACAGAAAACTTCGTTGCAAATAATAGAACAGCCTGAAAACCTGAGGAATGTTCACGGATTTTACTTGTTACTTTTTTTCAAACAGAGAATGGATGACGAAATACTGGTAGAATTGTGGCTGGTTTGAGAATATCGTTAAAGTTGAATCGATGGGATCGCAGGTCACGGGTATGGGGTGGTCAAGTCATTCACTGGCAGAGCTCAGGTTCCTGCCAACCAGCCCATGGGTGCGCTTGAAAACATTGTTCTTCAAACTGTCCACAGCCCTCGCTAATTTCTTACAGACACGTTCTATTTTTGATCACAGGTCTCTGAATATTGCTGTGGATCCTTTAAATTGTTTAGAAGTATATAAGTGCAGTGTTGTTGTAATGCATGTCTCTCCTCAATAAAAGTCTGCTAAACGGAACATCAATCCATCAGAGCAGTACAACGGAAAGCTGCTTCTGAAGGAATATGGGCGATCCGGCGATTTACTACATCGCGGCCATTTTCTATCCCACACTTGTAGCGGTTGGTGTCCCCGGTAAGATGGCGGAGCTGGTTACTTTATGTATGGTGCCGTCGTTACTCTGCTGTGGTATCCGCACTGTTACTAAGCACAGATACTACCTTCGGCTGAAACGTGTTTCCGGAAGGGAGGATTCATTTTATTTTTATTTGCACATTTCATATTTCGATCTCCGTGTTTTCCCCTTTTTTCAATTAAGTTCGTGACGATATTGTCACTGTTTCATAATTTCACCTCGCTAGGCTTTCTGAAGTGATGCTGGTCTGCTTTTCCAGGCCCGAGTCTCTATCAGTGCAGACATCACGATCTTATACAAACGTGGCAGCTGATTTAAATAGCACGTAGGTCAGTTCTTCTGTAAGACAGTAAATGAGAACTCGTGCTTTATATCTCCTTGACTCCACTTTGTGACTGCTACAAACAATCCCTTCAGCTACCTCACCTGTATTAATTGAAATGGCGTTGTTTACAGCAGCGATCGACTGCTCACGGGTTAGTGAATCGTGGAACTCGGATGCCTCGCTATAAACTGTCGGAATGTCGCCAATCTGCTGACAGTCACATCCGTCATTGTCCTCCAGCCGGAGTGCAGCGACGGAGACTGTACATACTGGATTCCCGCTTTGAACTTCCAAAAAGACCATAGCCTGCATAGCATCGGTAGAATGGGGGATTCAGGGAGATGCTGCTGACCATATTTCTATTTTGTTTCCAAATTCATTACAGTTAATTTAACGGCGATTTGATCCTCTCTCGTAGAAAATGCATTACCCGTTACCTGGTAGGAATGGCAACAGCGGATCTGATTGTGATGATTGTTGTTGCTTTAGTGGATCAGACCAACAATATCTACATTTATTCTATTTATAATTCTTTTTTTTTCCAATTTCTTGCAGTTAATTTAACGGCGATTGTGATGCTATCTCGGGGAAAATGCGGACTCTCCAAATGCATCACCCGTTGCAGGTTGGAATGGCAGCGGCGGATATGATGGTGGTTATAGTTTTCGGTTTATTGCTAAAGAGCAACAATATCTACATTTATTCCAGATCCCTGCTCATCACTCCTGTATGCGCTCTGACACAAGTATTGATGGTGGCGACGCGGGACTGTTCTGTTTGACTTACGGTCAGTTTTACCTTCGATCGTTTCATCCCAATTTGTCGTCGAAAGCTCGGGGAACGATACTGCACTGAAAGAACAGCAACGGTTGTTTTGGTGACCGTGGTTATAGTGAGCTGCGGGAGAAGTGTCCCGTCTTACTTTGCCATTGAACCTTACGTCTTTATTGACAACATACCGTGGCGTTGCGCCGTCACAGATGAATACGTTACTTTACCCGTGTGGAGAGGATATGAATTACTGGACAGCATTTCAACACCATTGCTACCAATCGGCTTAATACTGATGTTTAACGGGTTAACTGTAAGACATATCGTTGTGGCAAATAGAGTCCGCAGAAGTCTTCGGCACAGCAGCGACAATCAGAAAGATGCCAAGGTGGAAAAACGCAGAACATCGATGATATTATTGTTTTCTATATCAGCTAATTTCATATTATTTTGGATGCCCTATGTCGCCCATTCCCTGAAATGGCAAGTACAAAATTACTTTTACTACGACAGATATTTGAGATCCCCGGTATACATCCTACAACAATTTGGGAACATGTTGCAGATTCTCAGCATGTGCACCAATACATGTATCTATACACTGACACAGTGGAAATTCAGCGAAGAGCTGAGGAATGGATTGACGTATGTGTTTACATTCAATAGCCATCTGTGTAGTTGATGCCCGCTTCTAATGGCAATTCTGTGGAGTTTTAAAATAAATCCGTTTTACAATGAACAGGTTTGGCAAACATGTGATAAATCTAAACAATCGTATGCCCGGTCATCCGGGATTTGCAGAATTCGCAGAAGATTGCTTACTTCATGCTGTTCAGGTAGGTGGAGATACAAAGGTTCAATGCTGCTGACGTGATTGATACATTGTTTGAAGTACGTTCAAACTATCACAGACACTCGACTGTCACAAGGGCAGGAATGGCTGCAGGCCTTCCCGTGTTTTAGACGTTTCAAAATGGACAGTGTCGGGTAACAGAGTATAAAGGGAGTGCGATGGCAAATCCGAGATAGTATCGCAGATGGAGAATGGGAGGACAATGTGGTGCGTTCGTATGCTAATAGACTGTGACACCAACACTGAAACATGCAACATCATTTGGAGTATTGAATGCATCCGACAGCACATTAACAATAAAAATGCAACGGTGAGGACCCGATCGGGAATCGAAACCTGGACATGTGCCACCTTTATTGGCACGGGCAACTGAAACTCCCCGAATATACATTAGCATCGCCGCCCCATGGTAAAAGGTTTAGATATGGCATAACTTCTGAGTTATGTTCAGCAAGGATTCACGTCACGTTATGAAGACACACACACTAGCCAACAGTCCGTACCGGATCTAATATTAGAAAAGGAAACGGGTCAGGTGACAGATCTCTCCGCGGTTCAGCAAATCTGAAAGATAGGGCAGAACTTCGCGACATTTACCTTGCACAGGTATAGGACCAGGAAGAATGGAAAGTATTTAATTGATGGTTTCCGAATTATGGTGCTACCCGGCAGGAACTTGGGAGGGGAATTTGGGAAATGATGTACTCTGGGGAATGCGCAACAGATATGTGGAGATTTTTGAGGGAACACTGACATGGGGTTCAGTATAGGCTTGTCTCTTTGAGGCAGGGAAAGGATGATAGCGTAAAGTAACCGTGGGAGACAAGAAAATTGGGACTATTCAAGAGGAAGAAAGAGTGATTTTGGAAGAAAGGTTCAGATAAGGGTTATGGCGAGTCAAAATGCAGACAAGAAAAAAATAAAAATGGACAGAAGATCTAGATGACGACTTCGGAAGGCCTTGGCGACTTGCACTGAGAAGCACAGAAGGAGACTGGAGAGTGTGTGGGCAGATCAGAGGAAAACGTCTGTCTGGACTACTAGGAGGCAGCGATGCTCCTTACTGAATACATTGATGAGTGTGAATACAGCGGAAAAAGCCAGATACGACAGATCATGCCGACGTTGAGAATGAGGAAGCGCTGGAATCTTGAAAAACATAATGATAGATGATTCCCCGATAGCGGAAAGGATATAGTCCATGTAATTTTGGAAGGCATGCGATGACTGGAGTTTGGAAAAAGTTTTTCATTTGTTGCCGAAATATAATAAGGCTACTTCTTGCAATTACTGACCAGGGAGTCTTACATCAGTAGTGGGTAATCTGTTGGAGAGGATTATCGAAGAAGGAATGTATGAGCATTTGAACAAACGTAGCCTGGCTACTGAGAGACAACATGGCATGTTGTTCTTTATGAGTCAGATTGTATTATTTTAAAAAGTGAAATAAAACAAAAAGAGGAACCAGAACAGTCGACGTGAGTGAGTGAATTTTGGTCAGGCGTTTCATCAGTTCCACACAGTGGACTCACTCAGAAAGTAAGGAGGCATGGGATCGATGGAAACCTGACTGCGTTGAATCAGATTTGGCTTCGTAACAGAAGGCAGATGATGTTGTCGATTAAGTGAATTCTGGCTGGAAGTTAGCGGGCAGCCGTGTTCTGCAAAGAGGGTCGAAATTTCGGTACACTTTGCAACTCTATTTCGAGTCGACAGTTACGGTGCTCGAAAAAATAGGGTTGAGGGATATCACTGATTTTATCTCACCACCCAGCAGCAGCTGTATAGTTAATGGAATTTGTTCTGACGACGTAAGCAAATCGCTCTGATATTGACTGCACCAGCACGATGCCTAAGCTGACCTGCAATTTATATATTACTGGGCAGTTGCTAATTTATGGAATTAGAGCTGATGACGTAAGCAAATCGCTGAGGGATTGACAGCACCGCCTCGTTTTCTAAACTGACCTTCAATTTATATATTACAGAGCAGATGCTACAATGACGTCTAAACAATCTTTCCCTATGGATCCCTGCTACTTAAAACTCACATTTCAATGTGTTCAGCAGCAGCTCCTGGTGCTTAGTAAAGGAACCAGTCAATTCCAACTTCCCAATTCAAGTACATATTAATTTTACCTAATGCCAATTTACCTTTGAATCGTGGTTTCATCCTATAGGGTGAAGATACTTTCATATTTCGATGCAGTTAACCCTGAATCCACTTGGCCACATGTGGGACTCCCTCTGAAATCAATAATAAACTAAATATACAAATATACACAAACTAAAACGCAGCGAAGGCATAGCAAATATCCGGGATCGCACTTGTCTTTTTTTTTTAAAAAAACATCGCAGACGATTGGAGAGTACAGACTAAAGAATTACCTAAGGTTCCATCTTCTCATGCTATAACCATCCAGTTTACTTAGTCTCCATGCTTTAGTGTGTTCAAGGACAGAGGGGTAGAAGAGTATCAAACACTTTCCAGATTGGTAGGTGCTGTGAGTCACTGAAGTCCTAACCCAGACATACAGTCAGACAGCCACTGGAAAGTATTGCACAGAAACAGGGTCTTCGGTCCATCAGGCCCGTGAAGAAATACTTAAGCTGCCTACTCCCATCGACATGCACCCGGAACAAGGCCATCCATCCCCGTCTTATCCATCTACTTAGCCAAGCATCTCTCAAATGTTGACATCGGAATCTCAATTACCATTTGCTTTGACAGCACTGTCTACGTACTGACACCCCACTCGAAGAAGACATTCCCCACATGTTTCCCTTAAACATTTCACATTTCAACCTTCACCCATGATCTCTAGTTGTATTCTCTCCCAACATCAGTGGAGAAAGCCCTCATGCATTTACACTCCCTATTCGCATCATAGTGTGTATGCCTCTATTAAATCTCCCCCCAGTCAGCCAGGGAATAACATATGTAATATTTCCTTTTAATCCAAAACATCCAATTCCGGTTATAGTAGAGTAATGATTTTTTTTTTCTTCAGTTGAGGCAAACTGCAACAATTTTCCAAATTAGGCCTCAATAAAGTCTTAAGCAACATCAGCATAACATCCGAAATCCTGTATTCAGTACTATGGTCCATGAAGGCTAAAGTGCAGAAAACTATTTTACGATCCTCTCTAACTGTGCCGCAACGTCCATTGAATTTCCGACGTGCATACCCAGATTCGTTTGTCCTATCGTAATCCTCGGTGCCCTATTTCTCATTGTGTCAGACCAACCCTGTCTGGTCCTCCCATAGTGCAACATTTAAATATTTGGCTGCTTTAAATCCGATCTGCCGCATCGGCAACTTGCTGATCAAGTTCACGATATTATTATCCAGATCATTGGTATTGATGACAAAAAACAACAGAGACAGCAACGATCCTTGGAGCACTCCATTCGTCACAGGTTCCGAGTCAGAGAGACAACCATCTATTACCACACTCTAGCTTCCCCAACATGGTCAATGGCTAATCCAATTTACTAATACATCGTGAGAGTATTATACCTTCTCGAGCATTATCCCATACGGAACCCTAAAAATTCCTGGCTGACGTCCGTGTAGACGGGATACACGGCCTTGCTTGCAACACTATTCCTGGTATCTCCCTCGTAAATCTCCGTAAGATTGGTTAAACATGACCTGCTACGCACCGGCCCAAACTGACTATCGTTAATGTTCCTGTTTGTCCAGATGTTTCACTTCATACCCCATGACCAGTGTAGTCTGAACACCGAGGACAAATCCTTATTACGTAATACTTGACGAGTCCCTTCCAAGCAAAACTATCGATTTCATCCAACAATCGGTACTAACATTTATGGCCTGTTGTTCTTAAATTCTCTTGTCATACTATCAGGCGCATTGAGAGCAGTCTGAAAAATGAAGGCGTCGTAACTTTAAATGATTAATCGACTGGACCTAAATAGTAAGTGCACTGGAAAATTACAGCACAGTGCAGCCCTTCGTCTCACGAGGTTCTGAAAGCCTTTCAACTAATTTAGGTTCAACTAGACACATCCCCTCTGCTTCTGAAACCGAATCAGAACCATAATTAGTGCCACAAGCATATGTCGTGAAATTTGCTTATTTTACGGTAGCACTACAATGAAATACAGGATAAATAAATATAGAGGAAAACAACACGGAGTTGCAGGTGGCAGAGGGGAAGTAGCTGTTCCTGAATCGCAGAGCGTGAGTGATCAGGCTTCTGTATCTCCATCCCGATGGTAACACTGTGCAGAGGGCGTGTCCTGTTCGTAGGAAACGTTAATGATGGACGTCACTGTTACAAGGATCTGCCCTTGTAATAATGATCAGTGACGTACAGAGAATCTGTATTTACCGGCAAGTAATATTGATCATTTCAACTAAAGAGCACGTAGGTTCATCTGCTATCTACCTGTGTGCACCCTACTAGAACCGCTGACACTCCATAAACAGTCAATAAAGAAATAAGAAAAAACTAACACCCTGAAAAGGAGTCTACGCCGGTCAAGCGTTCATCGTGATTCCGATCTTCACTTTTCCGTGGGGTCCTGCTTATCAGCGTTGGTTGTTCTCGGGCTGCTGGAGAGTTATCACCCTTGCATATTTGGAGATCCGGAGTCTTACACTGTTCCTTTTTTTACATATATTTTTAATTCAAATTTTAAGATAGATACATAGAATGAATAGAATAGTAAAATAATATGATATCAGACCTTTTTTTTTAAATAAGGGTGTCAAAGTCTCAGAAATGTGTCATTTTTATTTCTTAAATCATAAGTATTTTTTTTCAAGTGGAATGCAGCTAAAAATTTCATTAATCCAACTATCCATACTTAAGTATGAACCCGATTTCAAGGTAACTCCAATAGCCATTTTGGCTACTGCCAATGCAATTTTTATAAGTTCTTTCTAATATTTTTTTTAAATTTCGGTTTCGGTTTTATCCCTTCAATATCACCTATTAAAATAATATTGGGTTATGTTGAAGTTGTGTTCCAATAACTTGTTCCAATAAAAGTCTTAAAATTATCCAGGAAAGTTGAACTTTAAAACAAGACCAAGTAGAATGTAAAGAAGTACCAATTACTTGATTACATCGAAATCATTGATCAGATAAATTTGGATTTAATCTATTTATATTTTGTGGTGTAATATATAGTTGATGTAGAAAATTGTATTGTTCTAATCTAAATCGGACATTTATTGTATTTGCCATACTATCAAGACATAATCTTGACCAGCTTGTTTCATCAACTTTTATATTAAAAAATCAATTTCCCATTTTTGACTTGACTGATGATTTCCTTGCTTAAGTGTCTCGTTTTGAATCAAATTATACATACAAGATTTTTATTTAATTTTTCCTTTTTAAATTAACGTTTCTATTTCATTATGTTTCAGCATTAACATTGTTTAACCCAGCTTATCTCTTAAATAAGCCCTTAATTGAAAATAACAAAAGAGAGTGTTATTTGAATTTTATATTCATTTTTTAATTGAACAAAATGACATCAATTTCCCTCCTTTAAAACAATCGCCTATATATTTAATCCCCTTTTGAAACCAATTATATAAAAGATGGTTATTCATTGTAAAATGAATAAGTCTATTCTGAATTATAAGTCTCTTTGCTAACAAAGATTTCTTTGTCTCATCATCAACATTTGTCTTATTGCAGAAATCAATCAAATGATAATCCGGTATCCATTTAGATTCCTATATATATATATATATATAAAATCTAATCTTCTGGTATATTTTCTCCTATTTTATCTAACTCTATTCTAATCCATGCCAGTTTGTTTTCATCAAAATAAGATACAATAAATCTAAGTTGATTTGTTTTATAATAATTTTAAAGTTTGGTAAATGTAACCCTCCTAGGTAAAATTTCCATGTCAATTTTTCTAACGATGTTCTTAACATCTTGCCTTTCCAAAGAAACTTCCTCACACATTTATTTAACTCTTGAAAAAAACTACTGCGGCAGTTCTCTTGGTAATGTTTGGAATAAGTACTATTATCTAGGGAATATATTCATTTTCTCAGCATTGACACTACCTACTAATGTTATTGGTATCAGGATTTATCGAGATCTTCCTGAATTTTTTTCAATAATGGCAAATAATTTAATTTATATATATATATTGTTTATATCGTTATCAAATCTTTTGAATACCTTAATACTTAATACTTCTAAATACTTTATACCATTTATCGGCTATCTAAATTAAGTTACTAATCGACATTGACTATAATCTCCTTTATTAATGGGTAAAAATTTCACTTTTATCCTTGTTTCTTTTATACCCTGATATTTTCCCATATTTTTCCAATCCAGAAGATAATTTACGTAGCGACTGCAATGGGTTTGTTGGATAAATCAGAATATCATCAGCAGATAGATTAATCTTATATTCCTCCAGGTTAACCCTGAAACCCATAATATCAGAGACGGTTCTAATTATTTCAGCTGATGGTTCTATAGCCAATACAAATAAAGCTGATGATAATGGACAACATAGTCCAGTTGACCTTGTTAACTGAAATGGTGTTGAAATTTCGCCGTTTGTCACTACTTTAGCTTTGGGATTAGTATTTAAGGTCTTAATCCAATTTATAAAAGGTATTCCGAACCTTTCTTTTTCAAATAAAAAATCACATCCCAATCTATAAAATGCCTTTTCTTCATCCAAAGCAACTGCCACGCTCATTTCCTCCGATTCCTGTGCCAAATGAATTATGCTAATTTATCGAGCTACATTATCTGCCGATTGTCTATTTTTAATAAATTCTGTTTGATCCATATGTATTAATTTTGGGAAATATTTAGAAAATCTATTAGATAATTGTTTTCTATTATTTTATAGTCCGTCAACGAAGAAATAGGCCAATATAATGTTGGTTTTCAAACATCTCTATCTTTTTTTTGGCAATACTGTAAAAATCGCTGTCGAAAAAGATTCTGGAAAATTATGTGTTCTTTCCGCTTGATGTATTAGCTTCATAAAAGGAGGGATTAATAAATCTTTAATATTTTTGTAAAATTCAGGCGGAAAACCATCCTCTCCTGGAGATTTATTACTGGAATGATCCGAGAGCTTCTTCGACCTCTTTTAATGTAAAAGGCATAGCTAATCCGTTCTGCTCTTCCGAATTCAATTTTGGGAGTTATTTGTGATAAAAATCTTTCTATCTCAACAACATCATTTTGTGATTCCGATTGATATCACTTAGAGTAAAAACTTTTAAAGGTTTCATTAATTTCGAAAGGATTATAAGTAATTTTATTTGCACTTGTTCTAATTGCATTTATCGTTTTGAAAGCCTGTTCTGTTTTCAACTGCCAAGCAAGAATCTTGTGTGATCTTTCACGTAATTCATAATATCTCTATTTAGTTCTCATAATTGCATTTTCTGTTCGATATGTCTGGAGTGTATTATATTGTAGTTTCTTATTGACAAGTTGTCTTCGTTTTTATCTTTTGTCATATATATTTGAGATTATTTTTCTAATTTTGTAATCACTTTTTCTAATTGATCTGTTTCTACCATATATTCCTTCTTAGGTTTAGTAGTATAACTTATTATCTGGCCCGTCAAACATGTTTTCATCGATTTCCATAGTCCAAACTTATCATCAACTGAATATGAGCTTGTATTTAAAAAAACTGAATCTGTTTTTCCATAAAATCACAAAATCTTGACGATTTAATAATATTGAGAATTCTCCATCTGTAAATCGGTTCCTCCTTATCCATCATTATCATAGTCATTATTAAATGGGAATGATATGACTATATTCTCGCTTTATATACCATAATTTTCACTCTATCTTGAAAGTTCGTTGATAATAATAAAAAAAAATCTACCCTTGAGTAAGTTTTATGTCTCTTTGAATAAAATGAATAATCTCTTTCTATTGGGTTAATACTTCTCCATGTATCAATCAAATTTAAATATTTCATCAACGATAAAGTTTATTTTACCACTATTGATTTTATAACAGCCTTAGCTGACCTGTCTCAAACTGTGTCCACACAAAAGTTAAAATACCTATCAGTATTGTTTCATGTGCTTCAGCCAAATTCAAAAAGGCCTCTTGTGTAAATATTGCATCATTTTCATTTGGTGCATAAATATTCATAGCAGTCCATAATTCCGAGAGGATTTGACAATGTGTAATCACATATCCCCCGGCAGAATTAATTAATACATTTTGTATTTTAATTGGTAAGGATTTATTAAGCAAGATTGAAACTCCGCTCGCCCTTGAATTAAAAGAGGCTGCAATAACATTTCCGACCCAATCTCTCTTTAATTTCTGATGTTCTATCTCTGTAAAATGTGTTTCCTTCAAAAAGGCGATATCTACTTTTCCTTTTCCTTTCACCGGTCCACTAATCCAATTAACATTAAAACTTTTAAAAAAATCAGTAAATTAGTTTAATTAATATTAACAAGTTTACTCCAATCTATAACGGTAAATAATATTTCAGCTCTCATAGTACCTTGGGGAATCACTTTAAAATTCTCCATGCTGCAATGTGTCTCTCCACCACACCCCCCCCCCCAATCATCCAGGCAAAGAAGGAAAGATAGAAGAAAGATAGTTTGTAACGAAAAACATTGCAAAATAACTCTACCCCCCAACTAATGTTGTGAGTGAAAAAAAAACACATTACCCCCCTCCGTTTTACGGGTCATAGCAATCGCCATGATTACACACGTGTATCCCGTAGCAATCGATCAGAAGCTCCCCCAGTTCCCGCGTAACGAGAAAAAAGTTATATGTAAGAGAAGAAAAAAATTACAATCACTGCTCCCGATTAATATTCCTCAATTTTTTACCGTGCTGCCCTTCTATCATATAATTAAGAATATATTTGTATATTCGTCTACCTTTAAGTATCCATCAAATCAATTCACTATCTCAGTCTTCATCTTTAATCCATTTCGCTTCCATAAATTCTTTGCTGTGTCTAACGAATGTGTGGGAGTTCTAACGAATATGTGGGAAACTCCTCTGCTTTCCGATAATCAGTAAAAAACTCTTCTTTCTCCATCATCCAAAAATATTATCAGGATTGCCAGGTAGGGCAGTGTAAATTTATAAGCCTTTTCCCATAAGACTTTTTTCTCTGGGTTAAATTCCTTCCTCATCTTCACAAGTTCATAGCTTATTTCAGGATAGAAAATAACTCTTTCCTTTCTATCATCAAAGACCCGCTTATCTTTCTGGCACCTTGGGCAGCCGCCTTTATCTTCTTTATCATTCTTTATCTTGATATCCTAAGCATTTTATCAAGGTTGATCGCGGATTTTGATCGTGCTGGGGATTTGTTCCTAAAGCTCTCTCATCCCCTTCCGATTTAACTTAACTGGTTCCCCTCTTTCATTTCCAAATTCTCCGGGCTTTATTTTTGAAAAAAAACATCATTGGATCTTCTCCCCCTGTACCTTCTTTAATACCAGCAATCTTAATACTATTTCGTCTGTTAAAATTTTCAAGCACATCCACTTTTTCCAGCAACCGTTATTTTTCTGATGTCCAGGCAAGGATATTATTTTCCATCTTGTCCATTCGATCAGTGGTGTCTCTCGTTATTTCTTCCAGCCTTTTATCTTTCTTATCCGTTTTCTCCTGCATTTTCGCAACCTTATCAAAGTAATCTTCATATTTTTAATATCTGTTTTTATTAATTTTAATGCTTTTAATTCTTATATTATTTGCACCAGAGGTTCTATTATGTCTCCAGGAAGTCCTCCACTTTTAATTACTTCTTCTGCCTCCTTTTCCTCACATGTGTTGTTCAAAGAATCCGATTTTACCTCCGATTCACTTTCACTTTCAAACGCAGCTGGAACGTAGTTTGGTTTGCACCTGTTTGCGCATGCCCGCTTCATCACGCATGTACACTTCCTGCTGCTTCTTCTTAGAGACTGTTGCTGTTGCCCCAGTTTCATGTTCTGCACCGCTGGAGGCGAAGTGTACTTCGCCGAGAAGAAGTCCAACCTGAGTAAAAGGTTCCGTCATGGTGGTCGGCCCTTTTACCTTCCCAACTCTTGCTGTCTTCAAAGTATTAGTTTTCTTCTGTTTCTGTTCAGGAGACATATCTAAAGATAATCCTGAGTAGTTTATAAGTAATTTTTTGAGAAAGAATTTACTAACTTTTCTTCACTTAAACGTTATTTTACTGTTTTTTTTACGGGAGAACTGGATTTACACGTCTCGATCCTACGTCATCACGTGACGTCCCCACTTATACCGTTCCTCATCAAATGAATTATTGGATATCCAACCTCTTGGTTCTATGCCACCTGACCTACCTGGGTCACCTTCTTACTGGTCATTGTACATGGCTACAACCAACATTGATTCATAACTCTGCCAATCCCAGCCTTGTGTGTTTGTGTCTTTCAACTCTGACTGGTCCAAACCAGTTAAATGAAGCAACCCAGACAGAGTCTAACGAGGTTACAGATTGTTTGTTTGGTAGGCCTGGCATTTTACATAACGAGTAGCTACTCCTCTGAGAATGGTCGCAGGATTATGGCTCTGTTTAGATTTTCCCAGAGTCAAGTTCAGCTCAGAGTCCACGCCCTTCACATATCAAATGCCGAATTGTTTGAGAATGGTCTCAGGTTTAGCAGATCTCTGCCTGATGCTTCCTGTGTCCACATTCAGTTGCACTGATTAGATTATTCCAGAGCAAGAATCAGTTCATAATCCATAAAATGGGGGGAAACAGAGAGAACTGGTTTGTCTGCTTCCCCTGTCCTTGACCAGACTGTAGTTTCTTCTAGCCAGCACGGTGTTTTACGAGTCCTGCCATCTGCCATGGACGGTGTCTTTCTCGGGTCTGTTGTCGCCAGGCTGGATGATGGAGGGTTTTGCAGAGATGCCGAGTGCTGCAGGTGTCGGAGAGGTTGGCAGAATTACGGAGTGATGTAGGGGTTGGAGAGGTTGTCAGAAATACGGAGTGATGTTGGAAGGGTTTTACAAATGTCTAGGGGTGTCAGGCACTCTCGCCACAGATGTGGAAATGTTGTTTACTTGTATCAAAATAGAATTTCTGCTTGTAACAGAATGAAACCTGAATGGTATCGGAGTGTTTTGCGAATAATATTCATGCACCATTATTCTAAATGAGCCTGAGTACCTGACTGCACACGGCAGTCCCTGCACTGTATTCCATCTGCTATTTCATTGCCTGCTCTGCAAACCTGTCAGACCCCATCTGCAGACACCCAGTTTGCTCTAAGCTGCCTGTCCGGCACATATTTCGGGTCATCGTCAAAGTCGGTCACCAATCCATCAGATCTGTCATTCAAATCGTTGATTATAACATAAACAGAAGCGATCTCATTACCGAATCCAGTGAAATGCCAGTAGTTACCTGTAGCAAAAAGAATATGCTCGCATTGTTCTAACTCTTTGCCTCCTTCCAGTAAACCAATCTTCGATCAATGCCTGTGAATTTCCTGTAATGCCATAAGCGGTGATCATGTTAGGCTGCTTCATGTGCAGCACGTCGTTAAAATCCATCTGAATATCCTAGAGAACAACATCCACCGCCTCTCTTTTGTCTATTCTGCTTGCTATTTTGTCAAATAATTCCAAAAAAAATGTCAGAAAATATATACCCGGAAGAAAACAATGCTGAATTTGACCTACTTTTGCTTTCGCCAAGTACATCGAAAAGTCATCCGAAATAGAATCCAACTCTTGAGGTCAGACAAACTTTTCTATAATTTCTTTTCTTCTGCCTTCCTTCATTCCTAAAGAGTGGGATGATATTTGCTACATCCTAGTTCGCCAGAAACATTCCAAAATCGAGACACTCTTGAAAGATCATTACTCATTCTTTAAGAGAAACATGAGGGGAAACCTCTTCACCCAGAACCGGTAAGAATCTGGACTGGGCTGCCAGAGTAAGTGGCAGGGTCGATTTCAACATTTCACAGAAGCTTGGATGGGTATGTGGATGGGAGGGAATGGACGGCTATGGCCCTGGTGGAGGATGCTGGAACTAGGCAGATTGGCTTGGCACAGACTAGACTGGCCGAATGGCATTTTCCTGTGATATAGTGTTCTATGACTCTAATGCCTCCATAAACTTTTCAACGACCACTTTCTGAACCCTGGAGTGGACATCATCTGGTCCAGGAGAAGGCTTGCAGGCCTTCCATCTTCCAAAGCACATTCATTCATTAGTAACGGCGATTATGTTCACTTCCTCCATGTCAATCTTAAATTATTGGCTTTTTTTTGAACGGATGATGTCAGAGGTATAACTGCAGGGAAGAAAGAATAACAAGGAGGTAATTAATCGGTGAATATGGGAGATTGGAGTGGGGGTATAATTAAAAAACCTGCTCAGGATATATTTTCCTTAACGAAACCATGATTCTGCAATACATGCCGGTATGTGTAAAACCATCCTCATGAAAGATTGAACACTTAATTAAATAGTAGAATTATATTCTAAACATTTAAACGTGAACTTTAGCCTCGATAAGTGCAAAGCTAATTTACGAAAGTTGCAATTGAGCTGGTAGAATATTAAACAGGTCAGCAAGATACAATACAACTGAGAGATGGAGATGAAACATAAGACCAAAAGATGTAGGAGCAGAGTTAGGTTACCGAGTCTGCTCCGCCATTTCATCGTGGTCGATCCAATTTTCCACTCAGCCCCAATCTCCAGCCTTCTCTCTCAATCCCTTCTTGCCTTGACCAGTCAAGAATCTATCATCCTCTTTCTTAAATAAGTACAGAGTCTTGGCCTCTACGCCTGTCTGTGGCAACGAATTCCACCGAGTCGCCAATCTCTAGCTAATCTCATCAACGTTGCAAAGTGAAGACCCACTATTCAGAAACTGTCTCCTCTGCACTTGACTCTCCCAGCATAGGACACATCCCCTCTACATCCTGCCCATCGGGAGAATTAGATATATTTAAATTGTATCACCCATCAAATTTTCATCATATGGCAAAATATTCAATACTGGAATTATTTTCATAACCCTCTGTTAAACTGACTGAAGTGATAACCTATCCTCTCTCAGACCAGGGGCCCAAAACTGCTTACAATCTCTAAGTGAGTTGTTGTGCCTTTTTCAGTTCACGGCTGGTATGTACAGACCACTTGAGGCCCTCGATGATGTGGATGCCAAGGAACTTAAAGTTATTTACACTGCCAACCTCAGAACCATTGATGTCAATGGGGGTTAGCCCGTCTCCATTCCCCGTTTAATCCACAACCAGCTCCTTCATTTTTTCGACATTGTTTACTTGACACCATTGTGTCAGAGAGATTAAGTTATTTCCCTGTAGGCCTCTTAGTTATCCTTTTGAGATCAATGTAGTGTCGTCTTCAAACTTATTTAACAGATTGGAGCTGTGGGTGGCGATATAGTCATGAGTACACAGGGAGTAACGGTGGGGACTCAAGGTATGGCCCTGAGGGACTCCTGTGTTGAAAGTCAAAGAAGTGGATGTGACGGAACCCATTCTTACAACCTGCTGGCGATCTGAAAGACAGGACCAAGGAGGAGATCTCAGAGATTCAAGTCGAGCCTGGTGGGAATTATGGTGTTGAACACTGAATAGCAGTGTTCAGCGTAGTCCAAGCGTAGCATTCTCACATAAGCATCCTTCTTCTCCAGATGTGTAAGGACGGTGTGAAGAGCTGCGTCTTTTGTGCCGTCTGCGATCGGTTGTAACGGTAGGCAAATTATACGGGGTCCAGCACCCTCCGTTCTTTAAAGGGTTACATAGACAAATAAGACAGGCCCATGTCAGTCACAAAGTAATCTGAATGCCCCGTTGTGTCCCCACAACCTCGTGTCATTCCCCATACACAGCCCATTGCCCCAAGCTCTGCCCAAATCCTCGGGTCAGGGTCCAAATCAATCACACTACCGGCTCTCGTCCCGCAGCCCTGTGTCAGGTCCCAAAATAATTAACTGACTAGGTGGAATTATGCTGATATTAAGCTGCATCATTAAAGCATAAATCAGGAACTGATATGTCCTGGGAAATGCACAATGTGTATGGGAAGGTATTTTAGACTGCACTAACATGAGTTTCTGGATAGATTTGCCCCATTCAAGCAGGGAAAGGGTGGAAGGGTGATGGAAACATGGATCGAAAGAGATATGAAACATCTGGTCAAGAGGAAGAACGAATCTTTAGGAAGTTGACCTCAGGATTCGAACGCAAGGATCAGATATGACTGTAGATTTACAAAGTAGCCGGGGACCAACGGAAGAATGGAATTTGGTTAACTAGAAACGTCTACAGAAGGTCTGCCCTAACTTTAAGGAAAACCCCAAGCCATTCTAGCTGTATGTGAAGAAAAAATTGACTGGAATGACTGTCGGACCAGTCGGTGATAGAAGATGAAACAAGCCCCTGAAATCGTGGGAAGAAGAGCAGGTCATGAATGAAGACATCAGTTTAGTATTCACCAGTGAGAGGGATATTTGTGAGGAGAGCGTTGAACAGGCCGATCTGTGACAGCTTATCGAGGTTAGGAGCGAGAATGTACTGTCGCTTGTGAAGTAAAAAAAAAAAAAAAAACATTAGTTAGTTATGTCCTCTTGTGTGTTCGGGAGAAATCCCGCGTGACTGCGAGAAGCGGTGAGTCCTACTTCAGTGATGGGCAAACTATTGGACAACATTAATAGAAACAAGTTTGACGTGAATTTGGAGAAGCAGTAACTTATTTCAGAGAATCAGTTTGGCTTTGCGAGGGGCAGATCATGTCTCACGAGCGAGGTTCAATTCTGAGAGGATGTGATGGTCATCCTTCGGTTAACCAGGTAAGACCTTTTAGAAAGTTAGAAGGCTTCGTATGCTGGAAAGATAAGCTAGTGGATTCAAGACTGACGCCCAGGAAGGCAGAGAATAGTTGTGGATAGAACCTTTTTCTCCCTGGATACAGGTGCAATAGTATCCTGTCGATATCTGTTCTTAGACCTCCAGATTTTTGTGCTTTAAAATGATGTCAATAACGAAGTGGAAAGGTGGGTTATAGTATTTGCAGTGATGTGGAAGTTGGTGGAAGTATGGATAGTGTAGAAGGTTGTCACAGACGACAACAGAACAGTGACCGGACGCGGAGAAGCGCTCAGAAATTGCAGATGGAGTTCAACCCGGAACGTTACGGTGTGATTCACTTTGGAAGGATAAATATGAAGGCAGATGTGATAATTTCGCGAGTTAACCAAAGGCCGCACATTAGAAAGAGCCCGTCAATAGAAACAGAGTGGAGAGACTTTCTCCAATAAGCCGAGGCCCGCTCACA
Organism: Hypanus sabinus; assembly: GCF_030144855.1. Classification (NCBI taxonomy): domain Eukaryota; kingdom Metazoa; phylum Chordata; class Chondrichthyes; order Myliobatiformes; family Dasyatidae; genus Hypanus; species Hypanus sabinus. The sequence goes on along the minus strand of NW_026781849.1, from coordinate 56,499 downwards.
GCTACCAGTATCCCAACGGACACGGAGCGGTGCCCTGCAGGAGCAGGAAGAAGTGTGATTGACAGGTGAGCTTGAACACTTCCGCTGTTCGGCACATACTCATAGTGACGATAGAAAGGCAATATACCCGCCAGTAAATCGGGAGAGAAAAAATAACTTCGTGGTAAACAAAAAAACAGCCGGGGAACCTGCGAAGTGTTAAATCACTAGCTACATTTGTTTAAACAGAGAATGGATGGCGAAATAATGTGGAATTGTGGTAGTTTTGAGATTAAAGTTAAAGAGACTGCATGGCACGTCACGGCTATTGGGTGGTGAAGTCAATCACTGTCAGAGGTCATGTTCCTACCATGTTCAGCCCATGTGTGCGCTGGAAAACATTGTTCTTCAAATTGTCCACAGCCCTGGCTGATTTCCCGAAGAGACGCTCTCATTTTGATTACAGGCCTCTGGAATATCTCTGTGGAACTTTTGTAGTGTTTGCAAGAATATGTGCAGTCTATTTAGTTGTAACACATGTCAGCTGTTGTTGTGATTCCATCACTCAGACCGCCCGGAATGACGGGATCGAACGAACGGAAGAAAAGATGAGCTAACATTCCCTTCAATAAAGAAGTGTCTCCATTTCACCTGCCAGAACAAACTCCTTCCCTCAATTCCAGAAGCGCGTGTGATCCGTCAGATGTTACAAAATAAATCGGCTTCAGGATGAATGCCTGCTTTAAAAGCAACACATATATATATATATATATATATAAATGCTACATCAACACGATGTCAGGTTTCAAGGAAAATAACATGGAAAATATACATCACATTTGTCTTAAATTACATAGATTGCAATAACCCTTGAGAGGTCAAATTAACGACACGGGAACAGTGAGTATAAATAGTTTAACGAATGTGTTTGTGCAGTTGGTTATCACTAATTTGACTGACGTGACAGCCACGCTAATTGCCTCAGTGAAATTGCTCTCTCCTCCATAAAAGGCTGCTAAACCGATCATCAGTCCATCTGAACAACTGAAACTTTCTGTACAGCTGAACGCTGCTTCTGACGGATTATGGGATATCCGGCGATTTACTACATCGCGGGCATTTTCTATCCCACACTTGTAGCTGTTGGTGCCCCCGGTAAGAAGCCGGAGCTGGTTACTTTATGTATGGTGCCATCGTTACTCTTCTGCCGGTATTCACATTGCTACTTAGCACAGATTCTACCATCGGCTGAAACGTGTTTCCGGAATGGAGTATTTAGGCATCTAATGGTTTTACTCTAATTTTTCATATTCTGATAGCAGTGATTTCCTCTTTTGTCAATTACGTTGGTACCGATAATGTTTCATAATTTCTCCTCGCTAGGCTTTCTGAAGTGGTGTGGTCTCTGCTTTTCTAGGCAAGAGTCTCAATCAGTGCAGACAGTTCGATCATATAAAAACGTAGCAGCTATTTAAATGACACGTAGGTCTGTTCTTCTGTAGGTCAGTAAATGAGTACTCGTCCTTTATATCTCCTTGACTCCACTTTGTCACTACTACAAACAATCCCTTCAGCTATTTCACCTCTAATAACGGAAATGGTGTTGCTTACAGGAGCGATCGACTGCTCACCGGTACGTGAGTCGTGGAACTCGGATACCCCGCTCTAAACTGTCGGAAAGCCGCCACTCCACTGACACTCACATCCGTAACTGTCCTCCAGCCGGAGTGCAACAGCCCAAACTGCACACACTGGAGTGTCGCTTCCCACTTCCAAACATACCATAGCCTGCAGACCATCGGTAGAATGAGGGCATTCAGGGAATTGTTGCTGACCATATTTCTATTTCATTTCCAAATTTCCTGCAGTTAATTTCAAGGCGATTTGGAATGGCAACTTCCGATCTGATGTTGGTTATTGCTGTTGCCTAACTCGGACAGACCACATCTACATCTATTCTATTTATATTTCTATTTTTCCAAATTCTTGTAGTTAATTTAACGGCGATTGTGATCCTATCTCGGGGAAAATGCGGACTCTCCAAATGCATCACCCGTTACCTGGTTGGAATGGCAACAGCGGATCTGATGGTGGTTATCATTTTTGCTTTAGTGGATCAGACCAACTATATCTACATTTATTCCAGATCTCTGCTCATCACTCCTGTATGCGCTCTGACAGTTATATTTGTCACTGTATCGACAGACTGTTCTGTTTGGTTTACGGTCAGTTTTACTTTCGATCGTTTCATCGCAATATGTTGTCAAAAGCTGCGAGAACGTTACTGTACCGAGAGATCAGCAACAGTGGTTATCGTGACCGTGGTTATAGTGAGCTGCGCGAGATGTGCCCCGTTTTACTTTGCCATTGATCCTTACGTCATCATTGACAACACGCCGTGGCGGTGCACCGTCAGAGATGAATACGTTACTTCACCCTTGTGGAGAGGATACGAATTAATGGAGAGTATATTAACACCATTGCTTCCAATCGGCTTAATCCTGGTGTTTAACGGGTTAACCGCAAGACATATCGTTGTGGCAAATAGAGTCCGCAGAAGGCTTCGGCACAGCAGCGACAATCAGAAAGATGCCGAGGTGGAAAAACGTAGAAAATCGATGATTTTGTTGTTTTCTATATCAGCTAATTTCATATTATTTTGGATGCCCTAAGTCGTCCATTCCCTGAAATGGCAAGTACTAAATTATTTTTACGAGAACAGATATTTGAGTACCCCGGTATACATCCTACAACAATTTGCGAACATGCTGCAAGTTCTCAGTATGTGCACCAATACTTGTATCTATACACTGACACAGAGGAAATTCAGGGAGGAGTTGAGGAATGGAATGACGTATGTGTTTACATTAAATGGCCATCTGTGTAGATAACGCCCGCCTCTATCGGCATTTCAGCGGAGTTTTCAAATAAAGCAGTTTTACAATGAACAGGTTTGCAAATATGTCATAGATTCAAACAAACATATGCCCGGTCATCCGGGATTTGCAGATTTCGCTGTAGATTGCTTACTTCATACTGTTCAGGTAGGTGGCGATACAAAGTTTCAATGCTGCTGGCGTGATTGTTACACTGTTTGAAGTACGTTTCAAACTATCACAGATACTCGACTGTCACAAGTGCAGGAATGGCTGCAGGACTTCCGTGTTTTAGACGTTTGATAATGGACAGGGTCGGGTAACAGAGTGCAAAGGGAGTGCAGTGTCAAATCCGGGAGAGTATTGCAGATGCAGAAGTGGGCGGGGTGGTTGGACATGGAGCGTTCGTTTATTAATAAACTCTGAGGTGAACATTTAAACACAGGCCACCATTTGGAGTATATTCTATCCAGCCACCCACCAGATTAACTATAAAAAGGCAATGGTGAGGATCCGATCGGGAATCGGAACCTGGACCTATGCCATGTTATTGGCAAGGACAACTGAAGCTCCCCGAATATTCTTTGGCACCCCCCCCCCCATGGGAAAAGATTTAGGTATGGCATAATTTCTCAGTTATGTCCAGCAGGGATTCACGTAACGATATGAAGACAGGCAGATTAGCCGGCAGTCCATACCGGATGCAATATTGGTAAGGCAGCGGATCAGGTGACAGATCTGTCCGCGGGTCAGCATTTCAGAACGGTAGTGCAGAACTCCCCGATATTTTGTACTCAGGGAAATGCGCAACGGATGTGTGGAGATTGTTGTGTGAACACTGACATGGAGCTCAGTATTGGCTTGTCTCTTTGAGGCAGGGAGAGGATGATATCGTAAAGTAACCGTGGGAGATAAGAAAATTGGGACTATTCAAGAGGAGGAAAGAGAGATACTTATGATTTTGGAAGAAAGGATCAGATAAGGGTTAGGCCGAGTCAAAATGCAGACAAGAAATAAAGTTAAAATGGACTTAGGAGATTTAGAATACGATTTCGGAAGGCCTTGGCGAGTTGCACTGTGAAGGACAGTGTGTGGGAAGATCAGAGGAAAGCCTGTGTCTGGTGTCCAAGGGGGCAGTGAAGCTCCTCACTGAATACATTGATGAACGTGAACACAGCGTAAAATGGCAGATACGCCAGATCATGCGGACTTTGAGAAAGACGATGCGCTGGAAACTTGAAAAACATTATGATAGTTTATTCCCCGATACCGGAAGGGATATATTCCAGTTAATTTTGAAAGGCGAGCGAAGATATTGCTGAGCTTTCGGTCAGGATACTTGTGTTGTCACTGGCCACGGAAGTGGATGTAGAACTGAATGACTGGAGAGTGGAAAATGTTATTCATTTGTTGACGGAAGTTAATATAATTCTTGGAATTATAGACCAGTGAGTCTTAAGTAAACCCACCAGTCGTGGATAAATTACTGGAGAAGCTTATTGAAGAAGAAAGTTATAAGTATTTGGAGAAACGTAGCTTAGCTACGGAGGGTCAACATAACATTGTGTCCTTTGTGAGTCAGATTGAATTATCTGAAAATGTGAAAATAAAACAAACAGTAGAATCAGAACTGTCGATGTGGGCGCTCGTATGTTGGTCAGGTGCTTGATCAGTTCCCCAGAGTAGACTCATTCAGAAAGTCAAGAGGCATGGGGTCTGGAGAAACCTGGCCGCATTGATTCAGAATTGGCTGACTAACAGAACGCAGATGATGTAGCAGGTAAAGTGAATTCTGGCTGGAAGACAGCGGGCAGCCGTATTCCGCAAGCAGAGTCGACACTCCGGTACAATTTGCAACTCTATTTTGAGTTTGCATTTACAGTGCTCCAAGAAATAGTGCTGAGGGAAATAACCGATTTAATTTGACGACCCAGCAGCTGCTGGGTAATTAATGGAATTAGGGCCGACGACGTAAGCAATCGCGGGGAAATCTATGCTGACCTGTCATTTACATATTACAGGGCAGTTGCTAATTCATGGAATTTGGGCTGACGGCGCAAGCAAATCGCTGAGCTGTTGAATGCACCGCCACGTTACCTAAACTGATCTTCAATTTACATATTTCAAGGCAGATGCTGCAATGACTTCAAAGAAATATTTTCGTATGGAGCCCTACAACTTCATCCCAGCATTTCAAAGTGTTCAGCTGCAGCTTCTGGTGCTTAGTAAAGAAACTAGCCAATTCCAAATTCCCAATTCAAGTACATCCCAACTTATCCGAATGCCAGTTTACCTCCGAATCGTGGTTTTATCGTATCGGGTGTAGATACGCTCATATTTCGATCCATTTAACCCTGAATCCACATGGCCGGTGCGGAAACCGTGTCTTCCTCTGAAATGAATAATAAGTTAAAATACAAAACTACACAAACTAAAAACGCAGCGAAGCCAAAGCAAATATTCGGGCTCACACTTGTCAAACTTCAAACGCATCACAGGCAATTGGAGAATATAGAATAAACAATTTCCTAAGCTTCCACCTTTCATGCTACAACCATCCAGTTTACTCATACTCCATTCTTCAGTGTGTGCAAGGACAGAGGGATAGAACAGTATCAAACACTTTACAGATTGGCCGTTGCTGTGAGACACTAAAGTCCTAACCCAGACATACAGTCAGACAGCCAGAGGAAACTACTGCACAGAAACAGTGTCTTCAGACCGTCAGGCCAGTGGGGAATTATTTAAACTGCCTACTCCTGCCGACCTTAACCCAGACCGTGGCCATCCAGCTCTCTCTCTCATCCGTGTACTTCTTCAAACATCTCTTAAACGTTGACATCGTAATTTCAATTACCATTTGAGTTGGCAGCACTGCCTACACTCTAACGGCCTGCTGGGTGGAGAAATTTCCCTTATGTTTCCAATTCCGGCAATAGCCGTGTAATATTTATTTTCTGTATCCTTTCAAACTTTGTTACATCTGCCCTGCAGGTAGTTGAGCCAAACCACAACAATCTTCCAACATAGACCTCAATAAAGTCTTAAGCAACATCGCCATAACATCCCAACTCCTGTCCGGCACATACTTTCGGGTCATCCTCAAAGTCGGTCACCAGGGAATGGACGGCTATGGTCCTGGTGGAGGATGCCGGATCTAGGCAGATTGGCTTGGCACAGACTAGACTGACCGAATGGCATTTTCCTGTGATATAGTGTTCTATGACTCTAATGCCTCCATAAGCTTTTCAACGACCACTTTCTGAACCCTGGGGTGGACATCATCTGGTCCAGGAGAAGGCTTCCAGGCCTTCCATCTTCCCAAGCACATTCATTCATTAGTAACGGCGACTATGTTCACTCCCTCCATGTCAATCTTAAATTATTGTTTTTTTTTAAACGGATGATGTCAGAGTTATAACTGCAGGGGGCAGGGGAGAAAGAATAACAAGGAGGTAATTAATCGGTGAAAATGGGAGATTGGAGTGGGGGTTTAATTAAAAAACCTGCTCAGGATATATTTTCCTTAACGAAACCATGATTCAGCAATACATGCCGGTAGGTGTAAAAATAATACGAAATATACACCACTAAATTTAAATAAGAGCACAATCCAGAAAAATGAAGAAAAGGTCACTATGGAAGATCAAGTGAAACACCCATGCCCCTCCATAAAAGTCATCCCAGCGATCTGATCGGACAAGTTCCTAGCAAACTGAGAAATGAATGTGCTTCGAGATGGCTGTATCTCGTTATACTAGCTTGAGCTAAGAAACAAGTAAAATGTAATACTAATTATTATAGGTTGACAAATCCTGTATAGACAGTCGATCAGTCCATCCTCATGAAAGATTGAACAATTAATTAAATAGTAGAACTATATTCTAAAAATGTAAACGTGAACTTTAGACTCGATAGGTGCAAAGCTAATTTACGAAAGTTGCAATTGCGCTGGTAGAATATTAAACAGGTCAGCAAGATACCATACAACTGAGAGATGGGGATGAAACATAAAACCAAAAGATGTGGGTGCAGAGTTAGGTTATCGAGTTTGCTGCGCCATTTCAGCGTGGTCGATCCAATTTTCCTCTCAGCCCCAATCTCCAGCCTTCTCTCTCAATCCCTTCATGCCTTGACCAGTCAAGAATCATTCAACCTCTTTCTTAAATAAGTACAAATCCTTGGCCTCTACGCCTGTCTATGGCAACGAATTCCACCGAGTCGCCAATCTCTGGCTAATCTCATCAACGTTGCAAAGTGACGACCCACTATTCAGAAACTGTCTCCTCTGGACTTGACTCTCGCAGCATAGCACACATCCCCTCTACATCCTGCCCATCGGGAGAATTAGATATATTTAAATTGTATCACCCATCAAATGCTCTTCATCTGGCAAACTATTCAATACTGGAATCATTTTCATAACCCTCTGTTAACCTCACTGAAGTGATAACCTCTCCTCTCTCAGACCAGAGGCCCAAAACTGCTTACAATCTCTAAGTGAGTTGTTATACCTTTTTCAGTTCACGGCTGGTATGTACAGACCACTTGAGGTCCTCGGTGATGTGGATGCCAAGGAGCCTAAAGTTATTTACACTGCCAACCTCAGAACCATTGATGTCAATGGGGGTTAGCCCGTCTCCATTCCCCGTTTAATCCTTCATTTTTTCGACATTGTTTACTTGACACCATTTTGTCAGAGCGATTAACTTCTTCCCTGTAGGCCTCTTTGTTATTTTTTTGAGATTAGGCCAATCAATGTAGTGTCGTCGGCAAACTTATGTAACAGATTGGAGCAGTGGGTGGCGATATAGTCATGGGTACACAGGGAGTAACGGAGGGGACTCAAGGTATGGCCCTGAGGGACTCCTGTGTTGAAAGTCAAAGAATTGGATGTGACGGAACCCATTCTTACAACCTGCTGGCGATCGGAAAGACAGGACCAAGGACGAGATCTCTGAGATTCAAGTCGAGCCTGGTGGGAATTATGGTGTTGAACACTGAATAGCAGTGTTCAGCGTAGTCCAAGCGTAGCATTCTCACATAAGCATCCTTCTTCTCCAGATGTGTAAGGACGGTGTGAAGAGTTGTGTATTTTGTGCCGTCTGCGATCGGTTATAACGGTAGGCAAATTATACGGGGTCCAGCACCCTCCGTTCTTTAAAGGGTTATATAGACAAATAAGACAGGCCCATGTCAGTCACAAAGTAATCTGAATGCCCCGTTGTGTCCCCACAGCCTCGTGTCATTCCCCATACCCATCCCATTGCCCCACGCTCTGCCCAAATCCTCGTGTCAGGATCCAAATCAATCACACTACCGGCTCTCGTCCGGCGGCTCTGTGTCAGGTCCCAAAATAATTAACTGTGTAGGTGGAATTATGCTGATATTAAGCTGCATCATCAAAGCATAAATCAGGAACTGATATGTCCTGGGAAATGCACAATGTGTATGGGAATGTCTTTTAGACTGCACTAACATGAGTTTCTGGATAGATTTGCCCCATTCAAGCAGGGAAAGGGTGGAAGGGTGATGGAAACATGGATCGAAAGAGATATGAATCATCTGGTCAAGAGGAAGAACGAATCTTTAGGAAGTTGACGTCAGGATTAGAAAGCAAGAATCAGATATGACTGTAGATTTACAAAGTAGCCGGGGACAAACTGAAGAATGGAATTTGGTTAACTAGAAACGTCTACAGAAGGTCTGCCCTAACTTTAAGGAAATCCCCAAGCCTTTCTAGCTGTATGTGAAGAAAAAGATGACTGGAATGACTGTAGGACCAGTCGGTGATAGAAGATGAAACAAGCCCCTGAAATCGTGGGAAGAAGTGCAGGTCATGAATGAAGACATCAGTTCAGTATTCACCAGCGAGAGGGATATTTGTGAGGAGAGCGTTGAACAGGCCGATGTGTGACAGCTTATCGAGGTTAGGAGAGAGAATGTACCGTCGCTTTTGAAGGAAAAATAAACATTAGGATAGTTAAGTCCTCTTGTGTGTTCGGGAGAAATCCCGCGTGACTGCGAGAAGCGGTGAGTCCTACTTCAGTGATGGGCAAACTATTGGACAACGTTAATAGAAACAGAGTTGACGAGAATTTGGAGAAGCAGTAACTCATTTCAGAAAATCAGTTTGGCTTTGCGAGGGGCAAATCATATCTCACGAGCGAGGTTCAATTCTGAGAGGATGTGATGGTCATCTTTCGGTTAACCAGTAAGACTTTTTGGAAAGTTAGAAGGCTTGGTATGCTGGAAAGATAAGCTGGTGGATTCAAGACTGACGCCCAGGAAGGCAGAGAATAGTTGTGGATAGAACCTTTTCTCCCTGGATACAGGTGCAATAGTATCCTGCAGATATCTGTTCTTAGACCTCCAGATTTTTGTGCTTTAAAATGATTTCAATAACGAAGTGGAAAGGTGGGTTATAGTATTTGCAGTGATGTGGAAGTTGGTAGAAGTATGGATAGTGTAGAAGGTTGTTACAGACGACAACAGAACAGTGACCGGACGCGGAGAAGCTCTCAGAAATTGCAGATGGAGTTCAACACGGAACGTTACGGTGTGATTCACTTTGGAAGGATAAATATGAAGGCAGATGTGATAATTTCGCGAGTTAACCAAAGGCCGCACATTAGAAAGAGCCCGTCAATAGAAACAGAGTGGAGAGACTTTCTCCAATAAGCCGAGGCCCGCTCACAGCTACCAGTATCCCAACGGACACGGAGCGGTGCACTGCAGGAGCAGGAAGAAGTGTGATTGACAGGTGAGCTTGAACACTTCCGCTGTTCTGCACATACTCATAGTGACGATAGAAAGGCAATATACCCGCCAGTAAATCGAGAGAGAAAAAAAAATAACTTCGTGGTAAACAAAAGAACAGCCTGGGAACCTGCGAAGAGTTAAATCACTAGCTACATTTGTTTAAACAGAGAATGGATGGAGAAATAATGTAGAATTGTGGTAGTTTTGAGATTAAAGTTAAATAGACTGCATGGCACGTCACGGATATGGGGTGGTGAAGTCAATCACTGTCAGAGGTCATGTTCCTACCAAACAGCCCATTTGTGCCCCGGAAAACATTGTTCTTCAAATTGTCCGCAGCCCTGGCTGATTTCCCGAAGAGACGCTCTCATTTTGATTACAGGCCTCTGGAATATCTCTGTGGAACTTTTGTAGTGTTTGCAGGAATATGTGCAGTCTATTTTGTTGTAACACATGTCAGCTGTTGTTGTGATTTCCATCACTCAGACCGCCCGGAATGACTGGAACGAACGAACGGAAGAAAAGATGAGCTAACATTCCCTTCAATAAAGAAGTGTCTCCATTTCACCTGTCAGAACAAACTCCTTCCCTCAATTCCAGAAGCGCGTGTGATCCGTCAGATGTTACAAAATAAATCGGCTTCAGGATGAATGCCTACCTTAAAAGCAACGCAGATATATATATATATAAAGAAATGCTACATAAACACCTGAAGTCAGGTATCAGGGGAAATAACATGGAAAATATACATCATATTATGTCTTAAATTACATAGATTGCAATAACCCTTGAGAAGTCAAATTAACGACACGGGAACAGTGAGTAAAAATAGTTTAACGAATGTGTCTGTGCAGTTGGTTATCACTAATGTGACAGCCTCAGTGTAATTGCTCTCTCCTCAATCAAAGACTGCTAAACCGATCATCAGTCCATCTGAACAGCTGAAACGCTCTGTACAGCTGAACGCTGCTTCTGACGGATTATGGGATATCCGGCGATTTACTACATCGCGGGCATTTTCTATCCCACACTTGTAGCGGTTGGTGTCCCCGGTAAGAAGCCGGAGCTGGTTACTTTATGTATGGTGCCATCGTTACTCTTCTGCCGGTATTCACACTGCTACTAAGCACAGATTCTACCATCGGCTGAAACGTGTTTCCGGAATGGAGTATTTAGGCATCTAATGGTTTTACTCTCATTTTTCATATTCTGATAGCAGTGTTTTCCTCTTTTGTCAATTAAGTTGGTACCGATAATGTTTCATAATTTCTCCTCGCTAGGCTTTCTGAAGTGGTGTGGTCTCTGCTTTTCTCGGCACGAGTCTCTACCAGTGCATACAGATCGATCAAAAAAAAACGTAGCAGCTATTTAAATGACACGTAGGTCTGTTCTTCTGTAAGTCAGTAAATGAGTACTCGTCCTTTATATCTCCTTGACTCCACTTTGTCACTACTACAAACAATCCCTTCAGCTATTGCACCCCTGATAACGGAAATGGTGTTGTTTACAGGAGCGATCGACTGCTCACCGGTCCGTGAGTCGTGGAACTCGGATACCTCGCTCTAAACTGTCGGAAAGTCGCCAATCCACTGACACTCACATCAGTCACTGTCCTCCAGCCGGAGTGCAACAGCCCAAACTGCATACACTGGAGTGTCGCTTCCCACTTCCAAACAGACCATAGCCTGCAGACCATCGGTAGAATGGGGGCATTCAGGGAATTTCTGCTGACCATATTTCTATTTCATTTCCAAATTTCCTGCAGTTAATTTCAAGGCGATTTGGAATGGCAACATACGATCTGATGCTGGTTATTGCTGTTGCCTAACTCGGACAGACCAACGATATCTACTTCTATTCTATTTGTATTTCTATTTTTCCAATTTCTTGCAGTTAATTTAACGGCGATTGTGATCCTATCTCGGGGAAAATGCGGACTCTCCAAATGCATCACCCGTTACCTGGTTGGAATGGCAACAGCGGATCTGATGGTGGTTATCATTTTTGCTTTAGTGGATCAGACCAACTATATCTACATTTATTCCAGATCTCTGCTCATCACTCCTGTATGCGGTCTGACAGTTATATTTGTCACTGTATCGACAGATTGTTCTGTTTGGTTTACGGTCAGTTTTACTTTCGATCGTTTCATCGCAATATGTTGTCAAAAGCTGCGAGAACGTTACTGTACCGAGAGAACAGCAACGGTGGTTATCGTGACCGTGGTTATAGTGAGCTGCGCGAGATGTGCCCCGTTTTACTTTGCCATTGATCCTTACGTCATCATTGACAACACGCCGTGGCGGTGCACCGTCACAGATGAATACGTTACTTCACCCTTGTGGAGAGGATACGAATTAATGGAGAGTATATTAACACCATTGCTTCCAATCGGCTTAATCCTGGTGTTTAACGGGTTAACCGGAAGGCATATCTTTGTGGCAAATAGAGTCCGCAGAAGACTTCGGCACAGCAGCGACAATCAGAAAGATGCCGAGGTGGAAAAACGCAGAAAATTGATGATTTTGTTGTTTTCTATATCTGCTAATTTCATATTATTTTGGATACCCTATGTAGTCCATTCTCTGAAATGGCAAGTACTAAATTATTTTTACGAGAACAGATATTTGAGTTCCCCGATATACATCCTGCAACAATTTGCGAACATGTTGCAAGTTCTCAGTACGTGCACCAATACTTGTATCTATACACTGACACTGACACTGAGTTGAGGAATGGAATGACGTATGTGTTTACATTAAATGGCCATCTGTGTAGATAGCGCACGCCTCTAATGGCCATTCAGCGAAGTTTTCAAATAAAGCCGTTTTACAATGAACAGGTTTGCAAATATGTCATAGATTCAAACAAACATATGCGCGGTCATCCGGGATTTGCAGATTTCGCTGTAGATTGCTTACTTCATACTGTTCAGGTAGGTAGCGATACAAAGGTTCAATGCTGCTGACGTGATTGTTACACTGTTCGAAGTACGTTCCAAACTATCACAGATACTCGACTGTCACAAGTGCAGGAATGGCTGCAGGACTTCCGTGTTTTAGACGTTTGATAATGGACAGGGTCGGGTAACAGAGTGTAAAGAGAGTGCAGTGTCAAATCCGGGAGAGTATTGCAGATGCAGAAGTGGGCGGGGGGGGGGGGGGTGGACATGGAGCGTTCGTTTATTAATAAACTGTGAGGTGAACATTTAAACACAGGCCACAATTTGGAGTATATTCAATCCAGCCACCCACCAGATTAACTATAAAAAGGCAATGGTGGGGATCCGATCGGGAATCGGAACCTGGATATATGCCATGTTATTCGCAAGGACAACTGAAACTCCCCGAATACTCTTTGGCACCCCCCCCCCCATGGGAAAATGTTTAGGTATGACATAATTTCTCAGTTATGTCCAGCAGGGATTCACGTAACTATATGAAGACACTCACACTAGCCGGAAGTCCATACCGGATGCAATATTGGTAAGGCAAAGGATCAGGTGACAGATCTGTCCGCGGGTCAGCATTTCAGAACGGTAGGGCAGAAGTCCCCGAAATTTACCTTGCACAGGGATAGGACCAGGGAGCATGCAATGTACCTATTTGGGGATGAGCGAATTATGGTTCTACCCAGCCGGAACTTGGGAAAGGAATTTGGGAAATGATGTACTCAGGGAAATGCGCAACGGATGTGTGGAGATTGTTTAGGAAACACTGACATGGGGCTCAGTATAGGCTTGTCTCTGTGAGGCGGGGAAAGGATGATAGCGTAAAGTAACCGTGGGAGACAAGAAAATTGGGACTATTCAAGAGGAAGAAAGGGAACTTAAGATTTTGGAAGAAAGGGTCAGATAAGGGGTATGGCGAGTCAAAATGCAGACAAGAAATAAAGTTAAAATGGAATTAGGAGATTTAGATGACGACTTCGGAAAGCCTTGGCGAGTTGCACTGTGAAGGACAGAAGGAGACTGGAGAGTGTGTGGGAAGATCAGAGGAAAGCCTGTGTCTGGTGTCCAAGGGGGCAGTGAAGCTCCTCACTGAATACATTGATGAAAGTGAACACAGCGGAAAAAGGCAGATACGCCAGATCATGCGGACTTTCTCAAAGAGGATGCGCTGGAAATTTGGAAAACATTATGATAGGTTATTCCCCGATAACGGAAGGGATATAGTCCAGGTAATTTTGAAAGGCGAGCGAAGATATTGCTGTGCTTTTGGACAGGATACTTGTGTCGTCACTGGCCACGGAAGTGGATGTAGAACTGGATGACCGGAAGGTGGAAAATGTTATTCAGTTGTTGACGAAAGTTAATAGGCATACTTCTTGGAATGATAGACCAGTGAGTCTTAAGTAAACCCACAAGTAGTGGATAAACTACTGGAGAATCTTATTGAAGAAGAAAGTTATAAGTATTTGGAGAAACGTAGCCTGGCTCCGGAGAGTCATAGTAAAATGTTGTCCTTTGTGAGTCAGATTGAATTATCTGAAAAAGTGAAAATAAACAAACAGTAGAATCAGAACTGTCGATGTGGGCGCTCGTATTTTGGTCAGGTGCTTGATCAGTTCCCCAGAGTAGACTCATTCAGAAAGTCAAGAGGCATGAGGTCTGGAGAAACCTGGCCGCATTGATTCAGAATTGGCTGACTAACAGAAGGCAGATGATGTAGTAGATAAAGTGAATTCTGGCTGGAAGACAGCGGGCAGCCGTCCTTCGTAAGCAGAGTCGACACTTCGGTACAATTTGCAACTCTATTTTGAGGCTGCAGTTACAGTGCTCCAAGAAATAGTGCTGATGGAAATAACCGATTTAATTTGACCGCCCAGCAGCTGCTGGGTAATTAATGGAATTGGGGCCGACGACTTAAGCAATCGCAGTGATATTGACTGCTGCAGCACGATATCTAAGCTGACCTGTCATTTACATATTACAGGGCAGTTGCTAATTTATGGAATTAGGGCTGACGGCGTAAGCAAATTGTTGAGATGTTGAATGCACCTCCACGTTACCTAAACCGATTTTCAATTTACATATTGCAAGGCAGATGCCGCAATGACTTCAAAGAAATATTTGCGTATGGAGTCCTACAACTTAATCCCAGCATTTCAAATTGTTCGGCTGCAGCTTCTGGTGCTTTGTAAAGAAACTAGCCTATTCCAAATTCCCAATTCAAGTACATCCCAATTTGTCCGAATGCCAGTATACCTCCGAATCGTGGTTTTATCCCATCGGGTGTAGATACGCTCATATTTCGATCCACTTATCCCTGAATCCACATGGCCGGTGTGGAATCCGTGTCTTCCTCTGAAATGAATAATAAATTAAACATACAAAACTACACAAACTAAAAACGCAGCCAAGCCAAAGCAAATATCCGGGCTCACACTTGTCAAACTTCAACCGCATCACAGGCAATTGGAGAATACAGAATAAACAATTTCCTAAGCTTCCACCTTCTCATGCTACAACCATCCAGTTTGCTGAGCCTCCATTCTTCGGTGTGTGCAGCGACAGAGGGATAGAACAGATTCAACGACTTTCTATTTTGGCCGGTGCTGTGAGACACTAAAGTCCGAACCCGGACATACAGCCAGACAGCCAGAGGAAACTACTTCACAGAAACTGGGTCTTCAGACCGTCAGGCCAGTGGGGAAATATTTAAACTGCCTACTCCTGCCGACCTGCACCCAGACCGTGGCCATCCATCTCTCACTCTCTCATCCGTGTACTTCTTCAGTCATCTCTTAAACGTTGACATCGTAATTTCAATTACCATTTGAGTTGTCAGCACTGCCTACACTCTAACGGCCTTCTGGGTGGAGAAATTTCCCTCATGTTTCCAATTCCGGCAATAGCCGTGTCATATTTATTTTCTGCATCCTTTCAAACTTTGTTACATCTGCCCTGCAGGTAGTTGAGCCATACCACAACAATCTTCCAACATAGACCTCAATAAAGTCTTCAGCAACATCACCATAACATCCCAACTCCTGTACTCAGTACTTTGGTCCATGAAGGCCAAAATGCGGAAAACTATTTTTACGACCCTGTCTAACTGTTCCGCAACGGTCATTGAATTTTCGACCGTCATTCCCAGGTTCATTTGTCGTATCGTACTCCACGGTGCCCTATTTCTCATCGTGTCAGACCAACGCTGGCTGGTCCTCCCATAGTGCAACATCTAAATATTTGCCTGTTTTAAATCCGATCTGCCACATCGGCAATTTGCTGATCAAGTTCACGATTTAATACCACATCGTGAAAGCCAAGTGACTGAACCTTCTCGAGCATTCTCCCATTGGGAACTCTTATGAATTCCTTGCTGAACATCCTGCAGACAGGATCCACGGCCTTGCCGGCAACACCATTCCTGCTACTTTCCTCGTAAAGCTCTGTAAGATTGGTTAGACATGACCTACTACGCACTGGCCCATAGTAACTATAGCAAGTGTTCCTCTTTGTCCAGATACCTCACTTCAGACACCATGACCAACGTAGACTGAGCACCGAGGACAATTCCTCATTATGTAATACATGACGAGTCCCTTCCAAGCAAAACTATCGATTTCATCCAGCGGTCGGCACTAACATTTATGGCCGATTGTTCTTAAGTACTCTTGCAATACTATCAGGCGCATTGAGAGTAATCTGCAAAATGAAGGCGTCATAACTTTAAACGATTAATCGACTGGAGTTCAACAGTAAGTGCACTAGATAGAGCACAGAAGGTAGAATATTACAACACAGTACAGCCCTTCGTCTCACGTGGTTCTGACAGCCTTTCCACTAATTTAGTTTGAACCTAACACATCACTTCTTTATCTGAATCAGAATTGGAACCAGATATGATACCAATGGCATATGTGGTGAAATTTGTTCACGTTACGGTAACAGAACAATGAATTACAGGATAAATAAATGTAGAGGAAAACAAAACAGAGTTGCAGGTGGCAGAGTGGAATTAGCTGTTCCTGAATCGCAGAGCGTGTTTTTTCAGTCTTCTGTCTCTCCTTCCCGATGGAAACACTGTGTACAGGGCGTGTCCTGCTGGTGGGCAACGTTACTGATGGGCACCACTGTTACAAGATTCAGCCCTTGTAATAATGATCAGGGAGGTACAGAGAATCTGCATTTACCGATGAGTAACATCGATTAATTCAACTAAACAGCACGTATCTTCACCCGCTATCTACCTGTGTGAACCCTACTAGAAACCCTGACACTCCATGAACAGTCAATGAAGAAATAAAAAGGTAACACCCGGGAAAGGAGTCTACGCTGGAAGGAACGAAGGAAGAGATGAACGTATGTTCCCCTTTAATAAAGAAGTGTTGTCTATTCCCCAGTCAGGACAAACTCCTTCCTTCAATTTCAGAACCGAATGTGCTCCGTCAAATCTTACAAAATAAATCGTCTTCACGATGAATGCCTACATTAAAAGCAGCACCGATATAAAAATGTCCTATTAAATAGCTGAAGCCAGGCATCATGGAAAATAACATGAAAAAACACACATTATAAATACTTCTAAACTAAATAGATTGTAATATCCCTTGAGGAGCCAAATACATGATACGGCGAGAGAGTGAGTATAAATAGTTTAACGTATGTGTTTGGGTAATTGGTTGTCACTAATGTCGCTGGCGTGATAGCCACGCTGATTACCTCAGGGAATTGTTCTCAACTCAATAAATGTCTGGAAAACCGTTCACCAGTCCATCTGAGCAGATGAAACGTTCCGTACAACTGAACGCTGGTTCTGAAGGAATATGGGATATCAGGCGATTTACTACATCGCGGTTATTTTCTATCCCACACTGGTAGCGGTTGGTGTCCCCGGTAAGATGCCGGAGCTGGTTACTTTATGAATGGTGACGTCGTTACTGCGCTGCGGTATCCGCACTGTTACTAAGCACAGATGCTACCTTCGGCTGAAACGTGTTTCTGGAATTGAGGATTCCAGCATCTGATTGTTTTATTTTCATTTTCTTATTTTGATCGAAGTGATTTTTTGTTTGTCAATTACGTTCGTGCTGATATTGAAATTGTTTCATAATTTCACCTGGCTAGGCTTTCTAAACTGATGCTGATGTCTGCTTTTCTAGCTCCGAGTTTCTATCACTGTAGATACTTCGACCTTATAACAACGTGGCAGATTATTTAAATGGCTATCCGGTCTATTTTCGACACGTAGGTCTGTTCTTACATAGGTCAGGATAAAATTGTTTTGTATCTATTGTTTACACTTTTCACCGCTGCAGACAATCCCATCAGTATTTCACCTTTAATAATTGAAATGGTGTTTACTGGGACGTTCGCCCGATCACCGGTACGTGAGTCGTGGAACAGATTCTTTTCACTGAACTGTCGGAAGGTCGCCAATGCACTGTCATTCACAAGCGTCATTGCCCTGCAGCCGGAGTGCAGTGACGGAGACCGCACATTCTGGACTCCCGCCATCCACTTCCAAACAGATCATATCCATGAGGGCATTCAGAGAGTTGCCGCTGACAATATTTCAATTTTGCTTTCCAATTTCTTGAGATCATTTTACCGGCGATTGTGATCCTATCTCAGAGAAAATGTGGAGTCTGCAAATGCATCACCCGTTACCTGGACGGAATGGGTTCAGCGGATCTGATGGTGGTTGTCGTTGTTGCTTTAGTTGAACAGACCAACAATATCTATATTTATTCTATTTATATTTATTTTTCTCCAATTTATTGCAGTTAATTTAACGGCGATTGTGATCCTATTTCGTGGCAAATGCGGACTCTCCAAATGTATCACCCGTTACCTGGTTGGAATGGCAACAGCGGATCTGATGGTGGTTATCGTTGTTGTTTTAGTGGAACAGACCAACAATATCCACATGTATTCTAGATCTCTGCTTATCACTCCTCTATGCGCTCTGACACTTGTATTTGGGAGGGTAGCGACGGACTGTTCTGTTTGGTTGACGGTCAGTTTTACCTTCGATCGTTTCATCGCAATTTGTTGCCGAAAGCTACGGGAACGATACTGCACTGAGAGAACAGCAACGATGGTTATCGTGACCGTGGTTATAGTGAGCTGCGGGAGAAGTGTCCCGTTATACTTTGCCGTTGAACCTTACGTCATCATTGACAACACGCCGTGGCGGTGCACCGCCATATCTGAATACGCTACTTCACCCGTGTGGAAAGGATACGCAATGCTGGACAGTATTTTAAAACCGTTGCTACCAATCGGCTTAATCCTGGCGTTTAACGGGTTAACCGGAAGGCATATCTTTGTGGCAAATAGAGTCCGCAGAAGGCTTCGGCACAGCAGCGACAATCAGAAAGATGCCGAGGTGGAAAAACGCAGAAAATCGATGATTTTGCTGTTTTCTATATCAGCTAATTTTATATTATTTTGGATGCCCTATGTAGTCCATTCCCTGAAATGGCAAACGCAAAACTATTTTTACCAGGACAGATATTTGAGTTCCCCGGTATACATCTTACAACAATTTGGGTACATGTTACAATTTCTCAGTATATGTACCAATACTTGTATCTATACACTGACACAGAGGAAATTCAGAGAAGAGCTGAGGAATGGAATGACGTATGTGTTTACATTAAATGGTCATCTGTGTAGATAACGTCCGCGTCTAATGATAATACCGCGGAGTTTACAAATAAAGCTGTTTTACAATGAACAGGTTTGGCAAATACGTCTGGAATTCAAACAATCATGTGCCTGGTCTCCCGGAAAATGCAGAATAGGCGAAAGATTGCTGACTTCATACAGTTCAGCTTGGTAACAATCCAAACGCTCAGTACTGTTGGCATGATTGTTACTTCGTTTTAAGTTTGTTCCAAACTATCACAGACACTCGACTGTCACAAGAGCAACGGATGGCTTCAGGATTCTCTGTGTTTTAGGGTCGGGGAAAGGGTTTAAAGAGAGTGCGATGGCAAACCAGGTATAGTACCGCAGCTGCAGAAAGGGGGGCAACGTAGAGCATTCGTTTATTAATGGACTGTGAGACGAACACGGAAGCATGAAGGGTGCGACCACACTATATGGAGTATTCTGCTAAGCCGTCCACCAGTATAACAAAAGAAAAAATGCAACAGGAACAGTGGGAAACGATCGGGAAGCGGAACGTTACATGTGCCATGCTATTAGAACGGAGAACTAAAACTTCCCTTATATTCATTGGCATCTCCTCATGGTAACATGTTTAGGTATGGCATAATTGCTCAGTTGTGTCCAAGAAAGATTCGTATCAGTATCAGAAGGCAGGCGGGCTCGCGAACAGTCCGTACTGTATCTAATATTGGAAAAGGAAACCTGTCAGGTGACAGATCTCTCCGCGGGACAGCAGCTCAGAACGATGGGGCAGAACTCGCCGACATTTTCCTTGCACAGGGATAGGAGCAGGGTGCATGGAATTTGGGGTCTGCGATGTATGCTGATACCTGGCAGCAACTTAGGAACGTAAATATGGAAAGGATGTACTCAGGGAGTACTCAGGGATGTACTCAGGGAGATAGTTTAGGGAGTACTGACATGGGGTTCAGCAAGGGCTTGCCTCATTGACGCAGGGAAAGGATGACAGTGTAAAGTATCCCCGGCTGACAAGAAAGTTGGAACCGCTCGCCAAGAGGAAGAAAAAACGATATTTAAGTTTTAGGAAGAAAGGATCGGGTAGCGTTATAGCGAGTCAAGGTGCAGACAGGAAATAATTTAAAAATGGAATTATAAGTGGTAGAATGGGACTTGAGAATGTCTTGACGAGTTTCACTAAGGTAAATGAGTATCACGAGGATGACGAGAGAGAGTGTGGGCAGATCAGAAATAAAAAAAATATATAGTGAAATTGTGGAGGAGTAAAGGCGGCAGTGAAGCTCCTCACTGAAAACATTGATGAATGTAAACACAGCGTCAGAAGGCGGAAACGCCGACGCTAAGACAGAAGATGCGCTGGAAACTTGGAAAAAATTATGATAGAAGATTTCCCGTTGCCGGAAGGGATATAGTCAAGGTGAATTGGAAAAGTGAGCGAAGACATTGCTGAGCTTTTGCGCAGGATATTTGTGTCTTCGCGGGCCACGGAAGTAGAACTGGAAGACTGGAGGTTGGCAAATGTCATTCCTTTGTTCAAGACAGATAATAGGGATACTCCTTGGAATTATAGACCAGTGGGTCGTATGTCTGTAGGGTGTAAACTATTGGAGAAGATTATCAGAGAGGACATTCATGAGTATTTGGAGAAGCGTAGTCTGGCTACCGAGAGTCATCACGGGTTTCTGAGAGGCATGTTGGTCTTTATAACCAGATTGAATTATTTGAACAAGTGAAAATAAAAGAAACAGATGAATCGCAACAGTCTACTTGTGGGCATTAATTTTGGTCAGGCGTTTGATCAGTTCCCCAGAGTAGACTCATTCAGAAAGTCAGGAGACATGGGATCTAGGGAAATCAAGCTGCGTTGACTTAGGATTGGCTTACTATCAGAAGGCTGATGATAAGAAAACATTTTAGGCAGCACTTGCATGGGGTTCTGGAGAAGTGAAGGAAACATGTTATACTAGATGATATGGGTCATCTAGTCAAAAGAAAAAAAAATAAGCTAACCAAGTTTAGAAAGCTAGGATCGGACACGGCTGTAGAGTTACAAGTCTGCCAGGGACGAACTGAAGAATGGAATTAGGAGAACTTGAAACCTCTGCAGAAGGCCTAAATTAGGATTAAGGAAAACCCCACGACCTTCTAGTGAGAGTCGGACCGGTCAGGGAGAGAGATGGAACATACGGCTTTTTTTTGGTGGAGGTGCGTTAGGTTCTTCATGAGGACATTACTTCAATTTTCACCAGTAATTGAGATCCTGACGTTAGCGAGGGCAGTTTTAAACGGGCGTATGTGCAACAACAGGACGGGGTTTAAAAAATGTGGATGTACAAGAACTTTTGAAAAACATTCAGATAGGTAAGTCCTCTTGCGAAGTTGCGAGAAACCCCAGGTTACTGTGGGAAGTGGATGACGAGATTGCTGCGCCCTTGGCAATTACCTCTGAGTTATTACTGCCGAACATATAGTATCAGGGGACCTACTTCAGTGATGGGCAAATTATTGGAGAACATTCTTAGAAACCGAATTTGCGAGGTTTGTGAGAACCGGATTTGAGTGAGTCAGAATGGCTTTGGGAGAGGCAGGTCATTGCTCACTGCCTGGTTCAATTCTGTGAGGATGTGACAATGCACAATGGTAAAGGTAGAAAAGTTGATCTGGTATAAATAGATCTTAATAAGGCATTTGATACGGTTAACCACGGTAAGACCGTCCATAGCGTCAGAAGGATTGAAATCCAGGGAGAGCTGACTGGTGGCTTCAGGACTGACGCCCACAGGAGGCAGACTGTAGTTGCGGATGGAGCGTTTTCTCTATGGATGTTGGTGACCAGTGGAGCCCTGCAGAGATCAGTTTGAGACCCCCGGCTTTTAGTGTTTTTATGAATGATTTGGATGAGGAGGCAGAAGCGTGGTTTATTGTATTTGCAATGATGTGGAGTTTGGTGGTATTATGAATAGTATAGAACGTTGTCACAGATTACAACAGAACAGTGACAAGACAGTGCAGTACTGAGAAGTTACAGTGGAGTTCAACCCGAAAGGTACGAAGTGATTTTCTTTGACAGAATGGATTTGAAGGCAGAGACATTACTTGCTCGAGTCAACCGGGAGCCGCACATGAGTACGAGTTCAACAATGGAAACAGAGTGATGAGACTGTCTCCAATAAGGCGAGGGACGCGCATCAATACTGGACCACAATAGGCACGGAGTGGTACACTGCAAGAGCAGAAGGCAGTGTGATTGACAGGTGAGTTTGACCACCTCCGCTGCTCTGCACATACTTAGAGTGATAATTGTCTTATGAAAACAGGTTGAGTGAACTCGGCCTTTTCTCCATGGAGCGACAGACAATGAGGGTTGACCTGATAGAGGTGTATAAGATGATGAGAGGCATTGATCCTGTGGATAGTTAGGGGCTTTTCCACAGGTCTGAAATGTCTGCCACAAGATTCCTTAGGTTTAACGTGCTTGGAACTAGGTACAGAGGAGATGTCACGGGTTATTTTTTTACAGAGAGCGGTGAGTGCGTGGAATGGGCTGCCGGCAACAGTGGTAGAGGCGGATACCATAGGGTATTTTAAGTCCTTTGGAAAGGTACATGGGAGCTTAGAAAAATAGACGGCTATGGGTAACCCTAGTAATTTCTAAAGTACAGACATATTAGGCACAACCTTGTGGGCCTCAGGGACTGTATTGTGCTGTAGGCTTTCTATGTTTCCATGTTTCTATGAAAGACAATATACCTGAAAGCAAATCAGGGGAAAAAAAGAAAACTTCTTTGCAAATATTAGAACAGCCTGAAAAACTGAGGTATTTTCGCAGATTTTGCTTGTTACTTTTGTTCAAACAGAGAATGGATACGAAATGGTGGTGGAATTGAGGCAGGTTTGAGAATGTCTTTAAAGTTAAGTAGACTGCATGGCAAGTCACGGGTGTGGAGTGGTCAAGACATTGACCGGCAGAGGCCAGGTCCCTGCCAAACGCTCCATGTGTGCGCTGGAAAACATTGTTCCTCAAGCTGCTCACAGTCTTCTCTAATTTCCCGAGGGCACGTTCCCTTTTTGACCACAGGTCTCTGGAATATCGCTGTAGAACTTTTAGATTGCTGGGAGGAATATATTGCTGTCTATTTTATTGTAACACACGTTAGCAGTCACTGTGATTTGCATCACTCAAACCGGCCGAAATGATTGGAACAAACGAAAATAAAAGAATGAACGAATGTTCCCCTTTAATAAAGATGTGTTCTCCATCCCCTCGCCAGGACAAACTCCTCCCATCAATTTCAGAAGCGAATGTTCGCCGTCAAATGTTACAAAATAAACCGACTTCAAGATGAATGCCTACTTTAAAAGCAACACAGATATAAAAATTATCCTATTTAAATAGCTGAAGCCAAAGGTTTCACGGAAAATAACTTGGAAAATTCACATCATATTTTGTTTAAAATTACATGGATTGTAATATCCTTTGAGGAGTCAAACTAATCACACGGTACCAGAGTGAGTATAAATAGTTTAACATAAGTGTTTGTGTAGTTGGTTGTCACTGATGTCCCTGACGTGATAGCCACACTGATTACCTCAGTGGAATTGCTCTCTCCTCAATAAAATTCTGAGAAACCGATCCCCAGTCCATCTGAGCAGCTGAAATTTTCCATACAACTGAAATCTGCTTCTGACAGAATATGGGATATCCGGCGATTAATTACATCGCGGCCGTTTACTATTCCACACTTGTAGCGGTTGGTGTCCCCGGTAAGATGCCGGATCTGGTTACTTTATGTATGGTGATGTCGATTTGCTGTTTCTCTGATGCGGTATCCGCACTGTTACTAAGCACAGATGCCACCATCGTCTGAAACGTGTTTCCGGAATGGAGGATTCAGGCATCTGATGGTTTTATTTCCATTTTCCATACTTCGATCGTAGTATTTTCTTCTTTTGTCAATTAAGTTAGTGTGGTGAACTATGTGCCTTTCTGGACACGCCCCCTGCTGACTGCTCCTGTGGCTCCTCCCACAGGCCCCTGTATAAAGGCGATCTGAGGCCTGACGCTCGGCCTCAGTCTCCAGGACATTATATAATGGACACTCACTCCCGTTTCCTTCTTCCAGTCAATAAAAGCCGATATCTCGCCTTACGTCTCAGTGTGAGTTATTGATGGTGCATCAGTTAGTGCCGGTGTTGTTGCTGTTTCATAATTTCACCTCGCTAGGCTTTCTGAAGTGATGCTGGTCTCTGATTTTCTCGGTCCGAGTCTCTATCAGTGCAGACGCCTCGACCTTATAACAACGTGGCGGCATATTTCCGAAACCGAGATCTGTTCTGCTGTATGTCAGTAAATGGGAGCTCGTACTTTGTATCTCCTTGATGCCACTTTGTCACCGCTATAAGTAATCCCGTCAGCTCTTCCACCTCTAATAAAGCAAATGCTGTTGTTTACTGTGGCTATCGATTGTTTTACCGTACGTGAGTCGTGGATCTCCGTTGCCTCGCTTTAAACTGCCGGAAGGTGACGAACTCACTGACACTCACATCCGTCATTGTCCTCCAGCCGGAGCGCAGCGACCGAGTCCGCACACACTGGATTCCCGCTTTCCACTTCCAAACCATCCACACACTGCAAAGCATCTGAAGAATGGGAGCATTCGGGGAACTGCTGCTGACCATATTTATATTGTGTTCCCAATTTCGTGCAGTTAATTTAACAGCGATTGTGATCCTATCTCGGGGAAAATGCGGACTCTGCAAATGCATCACCCGTTACCTGTTTGGAATGGCGTCAGCAGATGTGATGGTGGTTATCTGTGTTTCTTCAGTGGATCAGATGAACAAAATTTCCATTTATTCTAATTAAATTTCTATTTTTTTCCAATTTCTTGCAGTTAATTTAACGGCGATTGTAATCCAATCTCGGGGAAAATGTGGACTCTCCAAATGCATCACCCGTTACCTGGTTGGAATGGCAACAGCGGATCTGATGGTGTTTATCGTTCATGCTTTAGTGGAACAGACCAACAATATCTACATTTATTCCAGATCCCTGCTCATCACTCCTGTATGCGCTCTGACACTTGTACTTAGGGTCTTAACAACAGTCTGTTCTGTTTGGTTCACGGTCAGTTTTACATTCGCTCGCTTCATCGCAATATGCTGTCGAAAGCTCGGGGAACAATACTGCACTGAGCGAACAGCAACGGTAGTTATCGTGACCGTGGTTATAGTGAGCTGCGGGAGAAGTGTCCAGTTATACTTTGCCATTGAACCTTACGTCATCATTGACAGCACGCCGTGGCGGTGCACCGGCTCATATGAATACGTTACTTCACCCGTGTGGAGAGAATACGAATTACTGGACAGTATTTTAACACCATTGCTTCCAATCGGCTTAATTCTAGTGTTTAACGTGTTAACGGTAACGCATATTGTTGTGGCAAATAGAGTCCGCAGAAGGCTTCAGCACAACAGCGATAATCAGAAAGATGCCGAGGTGGAAAAACGCAGAAAATCAATGATTTTGTTGTTTCCTATATCAGCTAATTTTATATTATTTTGGATGCCCTATGTAGCCCACTCTCTGAAACGGCAGGCGCAAAACAATTTTTACCTGGACAGATATCTAAGTTCCTCAGTATACATCCTACAACAATCCTACCAGTGAGCAGTTGGATCGTTCCGTACAACTGAACGCTGCCTCTACCGGAATATGGGATCTCCAGCGGTTTACTACATCGCGAGCGTTTTCTATCCTACAATTGTAGCGATCGGTATCCCTGGTAAGGTACTGAAGCTGGTAACTCGGTGTATGCTCTCATCGTCATTTTGCTTTTGTTCCGCCGCACTTTTTGGACTTCTACTGAGCGCAGATGCTATTTTCGTCTGAAATTTGTTTCCAGAATTGAAGACTGAAGCACATGATAGTTTCTTATTCAGATTCCATTTTATTTTTTCCGCTTGATGCTTTTATTTCCCATTGTCAATTGCGTTGTTGCTGATATTACCATAGATCTATAGTTTCACTTGCTCGGCTTTCTCAACCGACAGTGGTCGCTTTTCCTGATCCAACGTTGTTTCAACTGACCCCCAGTCGAATAAACATAACCAGTAACTTATAACTTACGCATTAAAACTCATGATTTCACTACAATTAATCCTTCCAGTTACTTCACCGCAAATAATGAAGATGGTGGTGCATGTGAAGCGATCGACCTTCACTGGTACGTGAGACGTGAAAATCAAAGGCCGGGCTCTAATCTATTGGAAAGTCGCCAACCCACTGCTCATTCTGTCTATTATTATCCAGCCAGAGTGCACGGGCAGAATCCGCACAAATTAGATTTCTTGTTTTCACTTACAAAAAAAAAAAAAATCATAGGATAAATGATGGGACTTCAGACAAATGCAGCAAAGGATAACTCTGTGTTGTTTATTTTATCAATCTCCAAATTTCTTGTAGTTAATTTAACAGCGATTGTGATCCTACCACGGGGAAAATGCGGACTCTCCAAATGCATCACCCGTTACCTGGTTGGGATGGCAACAGCGGATATGATGGTGATTATCGTTCATGCTTTACTGGAACAGACCAACAATATCTACATTTATTCCAGATCTCTGCTCATCACTCCTGTATGCGCTCTGATACTTGAATTATTTGTTATCACGAGAGACTGTTCTGTTTGGTTTACAGTCAGTTTTACCTTCGATCGTTTCATCGCAATATGTTGTCGAAAGATCGGGGAACGATACTGCACTGAGAGAACAGCAACGGTGGTTATGGTGACAGTGGTTATACTGAGCTGCGGGAAATGTCTCCCGTATTACTTTGCTGTTGAACCTTACGTCATTATTGACAACGTACCGTGGCGTTGCGCATTCTCACAAGAATATGCTACTTTACCCGTGTGGAAAGGATACGAAATGTTGGATAGCATTGTTACACCTTTGCTACCAATCGGCTTAATTCTTGTCTTCAATGGGTTAACAGTCAGGCATATAATTGCGGCAAACAGAGTCCGCAGAGGGCTTCGGCAGAGCAGTGATAATCAGAAAGATACCGAGGTAGAAAACCGCAGAAAATCGATGATGTTATTGTTTGCAATTTCTACTAATTTCATATTATTTTGGATACCCTATCTAGCTCATTCTCTAAAATGGCAATTGGAAAACTATTTTTACCAGGACAGATATTTGAGTTCCCCGGTATACATCCTACAACAATTGGGGTTCATTTTGCAAATGCTCAGCGTGTGCACCAATACTTGTATCTATACACTGACACAAAGGAAATTCAGGGAAGAGCCGAGGAATGGAATGATGTATGTGTTTACATTAAATGGCCATCTGTGTAAATAACGCCCGCGTCTAATCATAATCCAGCGAATTTTTCAAATAAAACAGTTTTACAATTTTTACAAGGTTAGGCAAATATGTCAAAAGTTCAAGCAATCAAATACCTGGCCATCTGGAAGTTGCAGAATTGGCCGAAGATTGCTGACTTTATACGGTACAGGTGGGTAGCAATACAAACGTTCTATGCTGCTGGCGTGATTGTAACCATGGTTGAAGTATGTTGCAAACTATCATAGACACTCGACTGTCACAAGCGCCGGGATGTTACAATTTTGAAAATGGACATAGTTGGGTAACAGAATGTAAAGGGAGTGAGATGGCAATTCAGGGATCGAATCGCAGATGCAGAAAAGGAGAACAAGGTGGAGCGTTGGTTTGTTAATAGGCTGTGAGACGAACAGAGGAACATGAGGGGCGAGATCACCCCACTTGAGGTATTCTTTACAACCGCCCACCAGATTAACAAAAATAAAATGGCAACGGGAACAGTGAGGAATCCATCGGGAAGCGGAACTTGGACATCGGCTATGTTATTTGCACGGGTAAATGAAACTTCCATTGTATTCTTTGGTATCTCCTTAGGGAAAAAGGTTTAGGTATGGCATAATTACTCAGTAATGACCATGAAGGATTCATTTCACTTTCTGAAAACAGGCGGACTAGCGAACAGTCCACACAGGACCTAATATTAGGAAAGGAAACGAATCGGCTGATAGATATCTCCGCGGGTCAGCATTTCAGAACGACAGGGCAGTACTCCCTGACATTCACTTTGTGCAGGGATAGAACATGAGATGTATTTAATTGGGGGTCTGCGATGTTTGCGGCTACCTGGTAGGAACTTGGGAACATAAACTGGGAAATTATGTACTCAGGGAAATGCACGACAGATACATGGAGATTGTTTAGGGAGCACTGACATGGGAGGTCAGTATAGGCTTCTCTCATTGACGCAGGGAAAGAATGATAGCGTAAGCTAAACCTGGGTGACAAGAAAGTTGGAACAACTCATCAAGAGGAAGTAAAAAAGGTACTTAAGGTTTAGGGAGAAAGTACCAGGCAGCATTACAGCGAGTCACAATGTAGACAGGAAAGAATTTAACAATGGACTTAGAAGAGTTAGAAGTCCTTGGAGAGTTGCACTGTGAAGAACAGTAGGAGGCTGGAGAGAGTGTGGGCAGACAAGAGGTAAAAGTGGAAAACTTGAGTCTGGTGTCCAAGGGGGCAGTGAAGCTCCTCACTGAATACATCGATCAATGTGAACACAGCGGGAAAAGGCAGATACGCCAGAACATGCCGACGCTCAGAAAGAGGATACGATGGAAACTTGGAAAACTTTATGAAGATGATTCCCCCGTGCCGGAAGGGATATAGTCCAGGTCCTTTGCGAAGGCGAGCGAAGATATTGCTGAGCTTTTGGACAGGATATTTGTGTCTTTGCTGGCCACGGAAGTATGACTAGTTGATTGGAGGGAGGGCGGCAAATGTTATTCATCTGTTGAAGAAAGATAATAGCTATATTTGTTGGAATTATAGACAAGTGAGTCTGACGTCAGTAGTGGGTAAACAATTGGAGAAGATTATTGTAGACGGAATTTATGAGTATTAGTTGTCTGGCTACTTGGAGTCAACGTGGCGTTTTGAAGGGCATGTCGTGCTTTATGGGCCAGATTGAGCAATTTGATGAAGCTTTAAATAAAACAAACAGAAGAATCAGGACAGTGGATCTGGGAGGATTAATTTTGGTCAGGCGTTTGATGAGTTCCCCGCATTCAGAGAGTCAGGAGGCATGGGATCGAGGGGAAACTGGCTGCGTTGATTCAGAACTGGCTTACTCACAGACGGCAGATAATGTAGCAGATAAAGCGAATTCTGGCTGGGAAAACTGTCCAGCACATTGTATGTGATTATTGGATATCCAGGATCTGTCGATTTTTGTTTCGTCTTTCTGCATCAGCAAAGTGGCTATTCGGTCTTTGCTAAAGCGATGTTGTTCTGTATATTGTTTGTCCGTTTCCGTCTTTTTGTGTCCGGGAGTAGGGGGGGGGGGGGGTGGGAGTGAGTAAGTGAGAGAGAGAGAGAGAGAGAGAGAGAGAGAGAGAGAGAGAGAGAGAGAGAGAGAGAGAGAGAGAGAGAGAGAGAGAGAGAGAGAGAGAGAGAGAGAGAGAGAGAGAGAGAGAGAGAGAGAGTAAATGCTCATTTGTGCACTGAGGGACAGTTTGAAGTGGGAAACCGCAGGGGCAAAAGTTGGGGGTCCCTGGATTGGTGTCGGTAAACACCGTATACATATGTATAATTAGACAGTAAAGACCTGAACTTTGTAAATACGTCTGCTCCGTGACTAAGCTCAGTCTTTGTCAGCAGAGCTCCGGCATTATTTCCAACAGATGAATCACTGCTGATGTGATGCCCAAGAATATTGATACATTTTTTCTTTACTCGGCCCAACATTTACATCGGAGTAAATGGTGTTGAACTGAAGTGCTTGTTTAAGTAACTGTAACTAAGACAATTAGTCAGAGGTATAACCATATCTCTGGAGACCCAGGGACGTTTGAATGCATCAGGTCTGTGAGTACAGGTGTAACAGAGTTCATGCATTCTCACTGAAATGGTGTATCCGTTCGTCTGGCGAATACAAGAATTTTACTATCCTTTTATTTCGTTCTTTGGAATTCTCGGTAAGCCACAGTGGCAACTGCCTTTGGTGAGAACTGAAGGTTAATTCCAATGTTGTGATTGTTTCTGTCGCTGCTTTCCACTGTCACTTGTCCAGATCCAGTGGTCCGCATTTCAGGAATGGAATGGAAACATGGGAATGTGGATTCTGCGATCTAGATGGAAGACAAACTGATGCAGGAATTTAGCGATTTGACTAACATCAGTGGATTTCAATAGATTAGGCAGAGTTTTCCAGCTATTTGTGTTTAATAGTGGGATCCTGGAGTGCCTGTGCTTTTGGCCTTCTATAAGCTGCACTGTATTGGGGAATAATCTGTTTACGCAGCCCGCGGAGATTATCCCAATTTATTGTCTGCATTTGTATGTGAGCGATTATCTGTGTTAGGTGTAGCAATCAAACCAACAATTGGTTGTAACAATTTAGCAAATGTGAGGGGTTACATGTTGCAGCATGAAACTTTTGTGGATTTTTAGTAAATGTGGGCGCTGTGACTGAATGTGAAGCAGTTGATGGAAAGCACAATGAAGTCGTTGCTAAGCCAATTTTCAGAACCGAAGTGTGGCTTCATCGTTATCAATACTGTGAAATGTCTATTACGTCCACGTCAGACGGAGCTGCAGCTGCTGCTTACGGTACCGAGTTTGCTACTGGCAGGAGAATCTCGGCCCACCCCCGTTTCTCTGGGATGCAT
Source organism: Hypanus sabinus (assembly GCF_030144855.1). Classification (NCBI taxonomy): domain Eukaryota; kingdom Metazoa; phylum Chordata; class Chondrichthyes; order Myliobatiformes; family Dasyatidae; genus Hypanus; species Hypanus sabinus. The sequence goes on along the minus strand of NW_026781849.1, from coordinate 25,546 downwards.
TCCATGGGAGATGCCATGTCTTTCTGTGAGGTTATGTCAGATTGCGCAGTATTTGTTGGAATCAGTCAATGTTCGGTTGTGAAGTCTGTCAAGAGGCAATTGCTGGATTAGAAAACAAACATGGGGAATGCTGGAAGCACTAAATCCCAATTAGCTTTCATTGAAAGACAAACCAGATAATATTTAAATCAGGGGGCTCTCTGAGAACAGTACTGAAGAGAGACACGTGAACTATTTGTCTACATAATCAGTTTGCCTGGATGAATGTTTCAAGCATTTCCTGTTTCTGTTCCGTCCCCGGGTGTTCTATCGCTGAAAGGGAGCACCATGGAAGTTTATGATTTTCTAATGGAAGATTCCCGTCATTACCAGCCGGATTTATCAATTCCATCTACATGAGACGGGAAGACGCCCGCAGTAAATATTCCATCTACTATTGAATCTGTGAAGGTAGTTACCCAGTTACAGTTTTCGCTCCCACTTCATGTTTCGGTCATCAGTAAGGAATCAGTTGTCAGATCATATTTACTTTAGTTTACGATATAACCTCATTTTTCTACGCCGCCTGTGCGCCCTTGCGACGACCCTTCCACCTCTAAATGCAACAATAATGTGAAAACATTACAGTATCCACTCAAACAGCTGTAATGGCTTCCGCTCAGTATTATCTGAACTTGCAGTCTCCTGCCTCTCTTCCAGCGAACTTGCTGGCGATTGTGATCCTGCTCCGGGGAAAGTGCGGTCTCTCCAAATGTGTCACTCTGTACCTATTGGGAATGGCAGCAATCGATCTCCTGGTCGTTCTCTCGAGTCCCCTGCTGATGTGGACCTCTTCGATTTACTTTCGTAGATCATCTCTGCGCATCACTCCTGTGTGCAGACTCAGTAGGTGGCTGGTTTATGTGAGCACTGCGACCTCTGTCTGGCTGACTGTCGCTTTCACCGTAGATCGATTTGTGGCTATTTGCTGTGAGAAGCTGAAAGCAAAATATTGCACCGAGAGAACGGCGGCTGTGGTTATCGGGTCAGTGAGTGTACTGGCCTGTTTGGAGAGTGTCCACTGGGGATTTGTACCGGAGCCGTTGGTGATAATTGACGGTGTTCCCTGGGATTGTGTTTATACACCGAGCTTCCTAAGGTCTCCCGCATGGGCGGCTTTTGAGATGTTTCACCGCATTTTAACCCCTTGTGTCCCATTCTTTCTGATTTTGCAGCTCAATATTCTGACTGTCAGGCGGATTCCAGCGGCCAGTCGAACCCGAGGGGGGCTCCGGGGATAAAAGAGTGGAGAGAATGACAAGGACCGGGAGATGGAGAACCGACGCAAATCCATCGTTTTGCTCTTCGGCATAAGGGGTAGTTTCATACTGTTCTGGGTAACTCAGGTGGTATTTTATATTTCTCAACGCATTCCAAAGAGTTTTATTTACTCTGTCACGGATCCCCGTTCCATAACAGGAGACACGTCAGGGATGCTGCAGGGTCTCAGTTTCTGCACAAACAAGTGTATTTAAGCCCTGACTCAGAACAAATTCCGAGCGGAACTAAAGAATGCGGTGCAATACCCGCTGAATCTTATTTTGAAACTCTTTAAACGTTATAAATTAAGGATATAAAGTATGATAATGCAGCTGCCTTCATTCTCCCCATTCTGTGCCCCCGCTTGCGGGTAAATGGAACCAATGTTATGAGGAACCAATGTGGAACCAACAATTACAAAGCGAACGCGAGAAAATGTGCAGATACTAGAACTACAAACAACGCACAGAAATCAGAGTCCTGATGAATGGTGTCGGCCCCAAATGTCGATTGTTTACTCTTTTCCATAGAAACGTAATTTGCACCTCCCCTCCCGCTCTTATTCAATCGAAGTTTCAGGCGAACCTGTAATCCCTGTTTCCCGGTTTTGACAACACTGTCTGATACAGAGTATATTTTCGCCTGTAACAAAGACCCCTGCTCCCGGCACAACACGTCTTTATGTCAAGCTCTTTTTCTTCTACTTCTCTCTGCCACCTTCAACTATCTTCCAGCAGGAGTAATTTAATTGACCTTCCCTTCAGAACAGCTGGCACCGTACAGTAAGAATGCAGATTTTTACTCCAGCCGCTGCCATACTGGTAGGGTGCATACCCTGACAATATCTAGCATGGCATCATAAGGACACAGACCTTTGTTGAACGGGGACCGGTCTTTGAAACAGATGGACACACAATGTGGAATTGCAACTGCTTTACAAATGAAGCAAAATGCCTTTACTTTTATTTGACGCTGTAGAGAGAGAGAGAAAGAGACAATGTGACATCGGAGGGTGAGTGCGAGAGAGGGAGCGCAAGTGAGAGAGGCATCGCGAGAGATAGGGCGTGCGAGAGCGCGAGAACGAGGCAAGTAGAGAGAATAAAATCAGAATTAAATTAATAAGCGGATACTGTGATATTGTCAGACGTGTTGATACGAGGGAGGAGGTGATTTGAGGTCAAAGTGCATTAAGGTGGCTAAATCCTTCAGGGGATGTAGTTCATGAGGGGACACAGACCACATGAAGGCAAACATGTATTTAATATTGTGATCATGGCCAGCACACACAATGTACTGAGAGATCTGTCCCTGTGCTGTGCTTCCACAGTTAGCGTTGGAAAATAATTAGCACGGTACCTTAAGGGCACTGCCGTTTACAACTGATGTCAGCATGCTGTAAGACAAGGGCCTTTACAACAGTTGGACAGACAACGACCTGCCTAGCCATGGAACAGTACTGGAAGGGCTGAGATTCTTATTATATGCCGACATTTAACTGGCTTTTTCCTGTGTGACCAGAGACTGATACAAACTCTGCAATGAAAAGAAATTTAAATATAATACAAACCACAATCTGTTCGGCACTCTATCACGAGCCATTAGAGCTAACTAAACATAGAAGCAAAATAGAAAAACACGTACCCACAAGCTCAGCCCTGCACTTTGGGGCCACTGATTACCAGTACCTTCGATTGGCTGTGCAGAGAAGGGCTGGAAGGACTGCACAATGCACTGTCAAGACACAGCACAGGACAGACTCTACTCAGCCCAGCCACCTGCAACACTGGAAGAACACAAAGCGACACTCCAGCTCCGGACTGCATGGACACTCCCCAGTATAGCTCTGGCACTGCAGGCAGGAAAGAACAGAAGTAGAAATCAAACGCAAAAGCTGCTGCAATTCAGTTTGTTGAGGAAGGGGAGGTTGTTACTCTGGTTTAAACATGCCCTGCATACGAGCCTATCCAAGAACAGTCATCACTTGACCGCCGGGAAAATGAGCACTACAACATCTAGAGCTCCAGTACTCGGGCACAGTTCTATAAAACTCTTAAAACTGTGCAGTGAAGACACTGACCTGTGCACACTCAATACTGTACTCCCGGGACTGTACTCCGCCGGTAATACAGATAGTACAGTACAGTACACTACACTACACTAGTAGAGTCCCAGCACTTCAAGGGCAGGTACCTGTGCGACACTGACACTGCACTTCAATTCATGGATACTATTAGTTTCCTCCCTCCCACTGCGCATTATTCAAGACATAACGGAAAGTTGACAAAGGGGAACATTGGAAGTTGTGTGCTTCAATTTCCAAAGGTTTTTGACATGCCATCATAAGACAACAGACAATAGACAATAGGTGCAGAAGAAGACCATTCGGCCCCTCGAGTCTGCACCGCCTTTCTGAGATCATGGCTGATCTTTCACTATCAATACCCAGTCTCTGCCTTTTCCCCATATCCCTTGATTCCCCTATCCATCAGATATCTATCGAGCTCCTTCTTGAAAGCATCCAGAGAATTGGCCTCCACCGTCTTCAGAGGCAGTGCATTCCGCACCTCCATAACTCTCTGGGAGAAGAAGTTTTTCCTCAACTCTGTTTTAAATAACTGACCTCATATTCTCAATCCATGCCCTCTGGTACTGGACTCTCCCAACATCTGGAACATATTTCCTGCCTCAATCCTTTCAAATCCTTTAATTATCTTAAACATTTCAATCAGATCCCCTCTCAATCTCCTCAATTCCAGTGTGTACAAGCCCAATCTCTCCAATCTCTCTGCGTAAGACAGCCCTGCCATCCCAGGAATCAACCTAGTGAATCTGCGCTGCACTTCCTCAATTGCCAGATTGTCCTTCCTTAAACCTGGAGACCAAAACTGTACACAATATTCCAGGTATGGTCTCACCATGGCCCTGTACAAATGCAAAAGGACTTCCTTGCTCTTGTACTCAATTCCCCTTGTAATAAAGGTCAACATTCCATTTGCCCTCTTCACTGCCTGTTGCACTTGCTCACTCACCTTCATTGACTGATGAACTAGGACTCCTAGGTCTCTTTGCATTTCTCCCTTACCTAACTCTACCCCGTTCAGACAATATTCTGCCCTCTTGTTCCTGTTTCCAAAGTGGATAACTTCACATTTATTCACATTGAATGACATCTGCCAAGTATCTGCCCACTCACCCAGCCTCCCTGCATTCTCCTAACGTCCTCTTCGCATGTCACACTGCCACCCAGTTTAATATCGTCAGCAAACTTGCTGATATAGTTTTCAATGCCCTCATCTAAATCTTTGACATAAATCGTAAAGAGCTGTGGTCCCAATACGGAGCCCTGTTGTACCCAACTAGTCACCTCCAGCCTGTCCGAGAAACACCCATTCACTGCTACCTTTTGCTTTCTACCTGCCAACCAGTTTTCTATCCATGTTGAAACCCTGCCCCCAATGCCATGAGCTCTGATTTTACTCACCAATCTCCTATGTGGCACCTTATCGAATGCCTTCTGAAAATCTAGGTACACTACATCCACTGGCTTACCCTCGTCTAACATCCTTGCTACACCCTCAAAAAACTCCAACAGATTAGTCAAGATTAGTCAGATGAGAGAGAGAAACGAAATTGTTGGCACGCTAGGGAAGTTTGAGACAGCAGCAGAGTATCGCTTGGCTGTATTTTTCCCAATATTGACAGGGATTCTTAGTATATCTGCTTAGCGGAGCAAAATTTATTGGAAGCATCCTGGAAAATTCGCAAGTATTTGCTGCCTATACCAGGGGTGGCCCTATACTATCTCAGTTATGGCGAATAATGAAATCCGCTAATACGTCATGACCCTGAGCAGGACCAGAGCAGTTGGGAGCCAGGAAGCGAGATATTGCAGTGTTTGACTGGGTGAAGGACAAGACTGGTAACTTTCACGAACCCTGATTTATTAGAGATTTCGGGGCTGTAGTTGACAAAGAGGGTATCAAGCACAACACATCAGCAATATTGTACGAGTTAGTCACTTGATAACTGCAAGTATACACGAGTTATTAAAGGTATCGATGGTTTCGGGAGATGGGAAAAGTGGTCGTGAGAAGCATCTTGCAGACAAGCTGAGACAATGACCAAGAGATCCTCCAGACACCTCATGAGCTTAAGGGGCATTACGGGATTAAAAGGTGCTGCTAAAGATCAGCGTGATCATCTTATTTGGAACGAAGGGAAAAGAAAAATATAGTGAATATATAGGGAATGTACACCTTCAATTTCTATTTTGTAGAAACTGATGGGAGTGACGTAATTAAGGAAATGAGTGATGTCTTGGACCACATATGAGTTAACAGGGAGGGGCTGTTAGCATCTTATAATATATTAAGTTAGATAAATCTCCAGGGCCTGGCCAAATAGGACTTGGTGGGAAATTAAAGAACATCTTACAGAGACACCCTTCGAAATGCTGGCTTCGCATCTGAGATATCGGACAATTATAGAGTGCTTAGCTTGATTCCACTGTTTAAAAAGAGTAGCAAAAACAAGCAAAAATACTATCATCCTGACATCGATGGTGAGTAAATTGCTGGATTGGGTTTTATGGGATAGGTTTCACCAATATTTCGAGAGACGGTGTCAGATTTGGAACAGTCTGTAAGATTGTGTGTAGAAAGTAATGTCAGACAAATGCCTTAGAATTCTTAAAGGGCGTAACAGACATACTTTATTGATCCCGAGGGAAATTGGGTTTCGTTATAGTCGCAACGACCAAGAATAGTTTAGAATTTTAGCAATATAAAACTATACATAATTAAATACTACAAGTAAATTACCAGTCTATTGACTCAGGGTGTCTGACACTCCGAGGGAGGAGATGTAAAGTTTGATGGCCACAGGCAGGAACGACTTCCTATGACGTTCATTGTTGCATTTCGATGGAATCCGTCTCTGGCTGAATGTACTCCTGTGCCTAACCAGTAAATTATGGGGTGGATGGGAGTCATTTTGCAAGATGGCATGTAACTTGGACAGCATCCTCCAAATGTAATTGAAGAATGCATTGTGGATGTTCTCTGCATGTATCAAAAGTCCGTCTTGGCAGATTAGTTTAAAAGATTAGATTTCGTGGGATCCAGAAAGTGGGAGCTGAAAGGATTTACAATTACCTCAGTGGTAGGAAGCAGAGTATAATACTTGAAAGTTGTTTCTCAGAGAGGAGGCTTGAATTTGATGATGTGTCGCAGGGGTTAGTTCTGGGACTTCTGTGCTTTGAACTTTATATGAATGATTTGGATGTGAATACATGAGGCAAAATTAGTTGGCAAATGATACTAAAGTTGGTGGTGTTGTAGTTTGTCTAGCTGACAATGAACATTTACAAGAAGATTATCTGGAAATGTGGGGTGAGCTTTGGCAAATGTCCTTCAATCAGATAAATGTGAAGCAATGCACATTGTGAAACCAGACTAGTGTAGGATTTATAGAGAGAAGGCTGGATCCCTGGGGTGTGCTATCGATCAGAGGCGCCGAGGAGCGCAAGTACATCGCTTAGAGAAAGCAGCGACGCAGATGGAATTAATCATGAAAAACTACATCATTCAGGGAACTGAGTGAGTATGGGCATTAGGAACTACACACAAAATGCTGAAGGGCCGCAGCAGGCCAGGGAACATCTATGAAAAATAGTGCAGTCGATGTTTCAGGTGAGATGCTTCGTCAGCACGGCAGAGGAAGACAGAATCTGTGGCGCGTGGCCAAGTGATTAAGACTTTGATCTGAACGTCGTTAGATCGAGCCTCAGTCTAGGGACTGAGCAGGGCACATAAACACACTCTGTCCCTGCACGTTCATAGCCCGGTAGCGGCGGTTGGTGCACTATCAACAAGACAGGACAAAAGCTGAGATGCCTGCAGTCCTGATGAAGGATCTCGGCCCGAAATGTCAACTTTACACTTTTCAATGGATGATCCCTAGTGTGCTGAGTTTCTCCAGCAGATTGTGGCGTTGTTTGATTTCCTGCAACCGCAGATTTCCATTTGTTTGTGATAGGAATTAGGAAGTTTTGTTGTTTTTACGCAACACGTGTGTGACGCGACGCTTTGAATATTCTGAAATAAGTAGATCATTCTTTTGTAGGAAGGACTGTATGAAATTATAAAAGGGTGCAGCAACGATTTACCAAGATACTTCTGAACTTGGTGGGCCTGATTTAAAAGAGTGTTGCAAATTCCAAAGTTTGTAGATAATTGAGGGATGATCTGATAAGATTATATCAGATCATGAGTGGCATGGATAAGCGGCATGCATAGTTGTTTCTCCAGGAAGGAGGTGATTAAAAAGAACACAGATGAGAGATAATTAAAGGTTCACGAGACGAGAAAATGAATTGAACTGCCTCTGCGTATAAGGAATGAAGAAGAATGTATCATGGAGAGGGTGATGTATCAGTACATATATAGTCCCACTGGGTATTGGAAAAGCTGGTGGGTAAAGTGTCAGTGGACGAGAACTTTGGGACCTGTCAGCACAGACGTCATGATATTTTAACTCAGTTCTGGGACAGAGAGATGGATAGTCTGGAAATAAATGCGCATTTAATTATCCTATACAGGATCTGACAAGTGTGGATGGAGGGATGGTACAGTGTCTTGAAAATGTACTCACTTATTTCTTATATTCCACAGAATAACCCAAAACAGGGGAAATGTGAAACATTAGAACTAAAACTCAAAAAATGATAAGTGATAGATCAGAATTATTCATTGATCCTTGCAACTATTACAGCCAGTAGAATTTTTGGATAAGTTTCTATTAACTTTACACAACTGAATGAAGCAAGACTTGCCCCATTTCACCTTTCAGAATTGCTCAAACTGCACCAGGTTATTTGGCAGCGTCAGTGGACAGCAATTCTGAGGTCTTTAGAGATTTGATTGGCTTGTTCGGAACTTTTACTGGGCCATTGAAGGACAGAGTAACTCACTTATAAATTCATGTCTTTTTGTCTCCCGCCCTCCTTAAAGACCAGAGACACATTTCCCATCTTCTATTCTGCTAGAACAATTTCAGAATTTGGTTATTTTTTGAATGGTCGTTACTAATGACTTTAGCATGTCCTCAGCTCTCTTTCCGAATGCTAGGGTGAGTCCATATAGCCCGGGTGACTTATCTACCGTCAACCATTTTAGCATCCCAAGCATCTTTTCATTAGTAAGAGCAATTGCTCTGACGCCTGCCCTCTGACTCTTTGAAGTTTTAAGCAGACTGTTGGTGTCTTTCAGAGTCAATGTCAACGCATCATATTCAATTCATCCGACAGTTTTTGAAGTGCATTACACCCACACCGGGGTCATTTTACAGTGTGCCTATATCCATATTTGTCTCTCTTAAACTGTATATTGGATAGAGACTTTTAGTCTATTATTTCATGTACGTAAGTAGTGCTCCTTACTGCGTGTTATTCCTGTTGCATTCCACATTAAAATGACTGAGAGCATATCGAGGTGGCATGGCCCAGGACTGAGAACGAGAAGGTATCTGAGATTTGGATGCTTTAAGTGCCGTGCCAGATTAAAAATGTGGTGTCATGGATGCCTGGAGTTTCCCGTTGAAGGGGAAGGAGGGGGTATCGTCACGTCCCGATAGTCAATTTCCTATTGTTCTCCTAATTTCCTTTGATTGTACCACGGTTCCGACCGTTAATTTCCCATTAGCTTCTAATTCTCTTTGTTGAAAGAGAACGCACCTGATTTCCATCCAGACCTGAAGCATAAGGATCCCGGCCTGACAACCACTTGGTTACCGCCAGATCCTTGGTTTTGCGTGTGTTCTGATTCACGTATCCCGGCTGCTCAGGACCATGTGCTGTAAGGTTTGCTCCAGTTTCAAGGTTTATCTATGAAACTCCGTCTGTCTGTGTCAAGGCTCCGTGTCAAGATCCCTCCTGTTTGTTGTTTAACGTTCACGTCCGCATAAGCATCCTAACTCAATCTCCGTGTCTGTGTTCGCTTCATTCGCTCATTGCAACACATGGGTTTATAGGATTAGGAAGACAGAGTCTGCTTTTGGATAAAATTAAGAAACTACAATAATAAATAGAGGCTGGTCGGAGTTATATACACATCTCTCAGTCGTAACGAGGATATGGCGTATAGATTGCAGTAGGGGAGAGATAGGGAATGTTAAAAGGCCAAAGTTATGGTAGCCATAAAAGTTTCAATGGTCAGGACGTTTGGGAAAATTGGGTTGGTTTTGGATCCCAAAGGATGGAATTTGTAGGGTTTCTGCACGACGACATTTAGAGCAGCTTGTGATTGAGCACGCTACAGTAAGTGCAAGCTGTATTTGTTGATGTATAAACAGTCTGTGATTAGAATTCACGCTAGGGTTTGGGAGATAGAAGGTGCAATCATATGAGTATGACAGTGCAGTACCACATAGGCATGAGAGTGCAACTGGCCAAAGTTGATTAGAAGGGGGCATTAGCACGGACGATGACAGAGCAGCAATGCCTGGTGTCTCTGGGAATAAATCACAAGGCACAAGATAGATAAATGCCAAAGATGAAGATAGATAAATGCCAAAGGTGAAGAATTAGTGTAAATGGAGGATGAAGCTGAAAACCAACATAACTTATTCAATAACTGAATAATTTGTAGGAAATTAAAGGATTAAAAATAAGAACTAAAAGAGCAATAAGAAAAGATGAAATAAAAAGTTACAATAGCTAATGATATAAAAGACAATATCGAAAGCGTTTTTGGGTGTCCGGTGACTAAAATAAAAACAACGGTAGAATAGGATTCTGAAAAGTTCGTAATTAAGAAAGTCCGACAAATTTATTAAGCATTTTGTGTTGATCGTCATTGCAAAATGCACCATCGCTCTGCCAGAATTTTGATGTCGAGAGCACAAGTCAGAGCAGTTGCCAATACTGGGAAGAAGGTGGTTGGTAGCCGACAGATCAGGAAGTGTCTGAAATGATTGTGGAGGCATTAGTATTCGATAATTTTCAATAGCCATGAGCTTCTTGAATGCTATCAGGGAAACGTACATTTGCAAATGCCACTCCGCACTTTAAGAAGGGAGTGAGGCAAAAGACGGGAAATTATAGGCAACAGGAAACACATGGAGAACAAAGGCCAATTCATTTCACTCACGCAGGTATCACGTGTTCAAAGCCACAGGTGTACATTCATCCACAGACAAAAGTCAGAGGACTTCCTGGAATCGGGCGGTGAAGTGGGACAGGGAGAGAGAGAGAGAGAGAGGATGATAAACAGAAGGGGGTAGCGGTTTGCGAGGGAGGGCCAAAGAGATGTCCGGCTCTTTGTGAGGGTGAAAATTCAGTTTGTCTGCAAAACATTCCAAGTTATTTACACTTGCTTCTGTGGCTGTTACAACTCTAATACTGACATCCGTCTGGTTAATTCTGCCCTGTTCTATTTGCCACCAAATGCGAACAGACTGAGAACAGAGAGGTTTTCTCATTATCGAACAGGTAACATCTGATGAAAGGTCACAGGCTGGAAAAAAAGGTATTGCTGGAATGTTACGTGTTGTGGGAGGGACGGGAAAAACGAGAAAGTGGAGGACTGTAGAGCTGCGAGCGGAGGAGAAAGAGTCACAGAGTCCTACAACACAAAAAGGCCGTGCGGGATTTGAATTTGCAAGTGGATTGGGAAACTCAGGCTGCTACTGGATCCGAAAAGAAGGAAATATTAGAATGCCTATGAGATGGCTTTTTACAGCAGCTTGTGGTTGCATCAGTGATGATAATATGAACTGATTATGCATCTGTGTCTTTTTTTCACTACGGACGACAATATGTCGAAAATGCAACCCAGTAGGAGGGCAGAGTCGGTGTCGGTGTCTCAAATATATATGTATAATTTTGCCGATTAATGTCGTCCATTAATTTGCCATATAGCCAGATAACCATATAACAATTACAACACGGAAACTGGCCATCTCGGCCCTTCTAGTCCATGCCGAACGCTTACTCTCACCTCGCCCCACCGACATGTACTCAGCCCATAACCCTCAATTCCTTTCCTGTGCACATACCTATCCAATTTTACTTTAACTAACAATATCGAAACTAGATCTACAATTCTGCTGGAAGCTCGTTCCACACTGCTCCCATTCTCTGAGTAAAGAAATTCCCCCTCGTGTTACTCCTAAACTTTTGCTCCCAAACTCTCAACTTATGTCTCCTTGTTTGAATCTCCCCTCCCCTCAATGGAAAAAAAAAGCCTATCCACGTCAACTCTATCTATCCCTCTAATAATTATAAAGACCTCTATCAAGTCCCCCCTCAACCTTCTGCGATCCAAAGAATAAAGACCTAACTTGTTCAGCCTTTCTCTGAAACCCGATTTCCACTACTATTGTTGACAGAAGTTCATATGGTGATGAGGAGATGTACAGGAGTGAGATAGATCAGCTTGAAGTGTGCAGTCAAAATAAAAAGTTTGTAATTAACGTCAGTAAGTCCAAGGCATTGACTGTAGACTTCAGGAAGGAGAGGTCCGGAGAATTCATAGCAGTCTCCGTTAAGGGAACAGCAGAGGAAACAATGAGCTGTTTCAAGTACCTGGGTGTCAACATCGGTGAAGACCTACCCTGGACCCATCATTAATTCCGGAGAAGGCAGGCAGTTGCTATAATTCATTCGGAGTCCGAGGAGTCTGGATATGTCACGAAGGACTTTGGCAAATTTCGGATAGGTGTACGGCAGGGAGCAATCTAACTGGTTGCATCACTCTCTGCTATTGGGTGAAGGTGCCACTGTTCAGGATCACAAAAAGCCACGGAAAGTGGCAGACTCATCCAGCTTCCAGCCTCCTCAACAGCAACGACATCTCAAATAGGCGATGTTTAGGAAGGCAGCATGCAGCATTAAAGACCCATCGCCCAGAGCATGCCCGCTTCTCATTGCAACCGTCAGGAGGAGGTACAGGAGCTTGAGGCCACGCACTCATTGTCTCAGCAACAGCTTCTTCCTCACCGCCCAGCACCGTCAGGCATTACTGAATTATAAAGGATTTGTATTGATCTGTCAACAGTTATTGTATTCCGGAATGGTCCTGGAGGTCTGAAAATTGTAAACATCGCTCCACTCTTTAAGAAGGGAGAGTGGCAGAACACAGACAGGTAGCATGACGTCAGCTGTAGGTAAGACATTGCAATTTATTATTAACAATGAGGTTTTGGGGAGCTCGAAGACACGTGATAAAATAGACCGTAGTCCACATGGATTCCATGAGGGGAAATCATTCTTGATGAAATTGTTAGAATTATTTGCGGAAATAACAGGCAGGAAAGGAGTCAGTAAATGTTAATTGCAAGGACTTTTCGTAAGTCTAAATGATTTCGCAGATGACGTTAGAAACGGAAGAAGCATGATAGGATATTGGCTGATTGGAAAGAAACAATGAGTAGGTACAAAGTGGACTTTACTGGTTAGCTACCGTTCCCTAGTGTTGCTCGTTCAGCAGTTGCTGCTGGTTGGGGCCAATTCTGTTCACATTAAATTCTGTCAATGATTTGCATGGCAAAATTGACAGTTTTGTGCCATGTGTGTGAATGATAAGTGGCGGTGTTGGTAGTTGTGGGAAAGTTATATATCTGATAAAAACTTAGAAATATTAGGAGTATGGACATCTGGTTTCCCCCATCTTTTTTTTCTCTATGCATGGAAGATCCTCAGGAGGGCCAGTTTTCTTAATTGCTATCCTTTCGTTCTTCATACAGCTACAGAATTCTGTGGGATTATATTTCTTCTAGTCTACCAGAGCAAACTCATGCCTTCTTTTAGCACTTTTGATTTCCTCCTTAAGTGCTCTCTGGCATTTCCTTTACTCAGGTACCTAAAGTTCCTTCCATCCCCTACTTATTGTACACCCCTTTCCTCCTCCTACCGAGGAGCTGAATATCTCTTGTAATGTTTCCAAAATCTTTTATGTTTGCTGTTTTTATTCTGACAGGATCGCACACACTCTGTTCTCTCAAAATTTCATCTTTGAAAGCCTCCACATGCAAATCATACTTTTTGCCAGAAAATAACCTGTACCAATCGGCACTTGCCACATCGTTTCTGATAAGGTGAAGACTAGCCTTTCTGCAATTTAAAACGTCATCCGAGGAGCAGAACAATGTGCACCTTAATTGCCTTTAAACTAAAGACTCGAACTTCGAGGCGAGTGGTTGTGAGTTAGATTCCAGCTAGTTATTTGCAAACTTTCGGCTCTGGGTAGAGCTTCGAACTAGAAAACTCGTTCCCGTAAACAAACATGACCTGCTGCGTCTCATTCCCCAACAGGAGATCAAGGTTCGCACACCCTTGCTCTGTCATGTCGAAAACAGTGTATCCATGGAACACTGAGGCGATAGTGGAGTATCAGTTCCTCCTGCAACCATGTCTCAATAGAGTCATGTTTTCACGTGGTGACCACACCAGTCTCTCTGCCAATACTCCTTGCATTGAAATACACATTGAAACATACACAATTCAGAATATTCGTCTCGCTGGGCTCAACTTTTCAGTTCTGACTCTGTATGCAGGCATCACAACATCATTCCACGCAACCAATTTACGATCTGCTCCATCACTCATGTTTTCAACTCACACCCGCAACTCCAGTTTCAAATCAAGGCTCCCTTGCTGTGGGATGACAAAATATTCACCCCTTCTCTCCGAACTCCAGCACTGGTCCACACACAGAATGGCGAGTTCGCTTTAACATAATGTTATATATCCGTTACAAGTGCCTATTTATGCACAATCCAAAATCTCCTCAGGAACTATGGCATACGGAACGTCCCGACCGCCTCCACTTGCTCCTTTAGATATCCCTCTCCTACTATGCAATCCAATGTCTCTTCGGCAACTGTGGCGAACAGATTTGTTCAGAGCAGCAAAGGAAGCTGGATTCCTCATGATTAATTTGCCAGTTAAATAAGTTGTACGGAAAGCAAATGCAATATTTGCATTTAATTCGAGAGGAGTAGAATATCAAAGGAAGGATGTAATGCTGAGGCTTTGTGTGACATTTGTTCGACTACATTCGCAATATTGCAGGTAGTTTGGTGACCCTGATCCAAGAAAGGATATGCTGATATTGGAAAGGGTACAGAGAAGGTTCATGGGAATGATTTCGTTAATGAAATGGAGAAGCTTTTGATAGCTCTGGATCTGTCCTCACTGGAGTTTGTAAAAATGATTGGGCTTGGAGTGGATGTATCATATAATGGGGGTCACTAGAATCAGATGGTCCTCAGAATAGAAGAATATCGCTTTAGAACAGTGATCAGAAATGCTAACTCATTGGTTATATTTACAGCAGAGATTAATAGGTTATTGATTTGTAATGGTATTGAAGGTTACCGGGAGAGGCATGCATTATGGCACAGCAGACAAGATGGCCCCGAATGCTCTAATTCAGCTACTATGTTTTACCGAAAAACTGTCATGTCCCCATTAGTGTACGAGCCAAAGGTAACAAGATCACGGTACACGAGATGTTGAGGGAAATTTTGAGGGTTGGATAAAACGAAGAAAGGAGATGTTTCACAGGCAGAGTGAGATAAATACAGTCAGTATGAAAAGTATCAGAATGTTTAACATTTGAATGACAGGGATGGATGTCATGAAATATCACTGTTAGAATTGGTGAAGGTAAAACCAAGGGTGTTTTCAAATCAGATTTGGGGAAAGTTCTAGCCAGCGACAGCGGATTGTCCATTAGTGAGGTGTCAATCTGTGCATGTAGCATGAAACTCTCGTAGATGATTTGGAACGTCAACCGAGGAGCAGAACAATGTGCACCTTAATTGCCTTTAAACTGAAGACTCGAACTTCGAGGCGACTGATTCTGGGTTAGAATCCAGCTACTTCTTTGCAAACTTTCTGCTGTGGGTAGAGTTTCGAACTAGCAAACTCGTTCCCGTAATCCAACATGACCTGCAGCGTCTCATTCCCCAACAGGAGATCAAGGTTCGCACACCCTTGCTCTGTCATGTCGGAAACAGTGTATCCCTGGAACATTGAGCCGATAGTGGAGTATCAGTTCCTCCTGCAACCATGTCTCAATAGAGTCATGATTCACATGGTGACCACACCAGTCTCTCTGCCAATACTCCTTGCATTGCAATACGCATTGAAACACACACAACTCAGAATATTCGCCTCGCTGGGCTCAACTTTTCAGTTCTGACTCTGTTTGCAGGCATCACAACATCATTCCCCGCACCCACTCTACGACGGGTTCCATCACTCATGTTTTCAACTCACACCCGCAACTCCAGTTTAAAATCAAAGCTCCCTTGCATCGGGATGACAAAATCTTCACCCCTTCTCTCCTAACTCCAGCACGGGGCCACACACAGCTCGCTTAAACATAATGTTATATATCGTTTGCAAGTGCCTATTTATGCACAATACAAAATCTCCTCAGGAACTATGGCATGCGGAACGTCCCGAGCGACTCCACTTGCTCCTTTAGATATCCCTCTCCTACTATGCAATCCAATGTCTCTTCGGGAACTGTGGCGAGCAGATTTGTCCAGGGCTGCAAAGGAAGCTGGATTCCTCATGATTATCTTGCCAGTTAAATAAGTTGTAAGGAAAGCAAATGCAATATTTTCATTTAATTCGAGAGGAGTAGAAAATCAAAGGAAGGATGTAATGATGAGGCTTTATGTGACGTGTGTTCGATTACATTCGCAATATTGCAGGTAGTTTGGGGACCCTGATCTGAGAAAGGATCTGCTGATATGGGAAAGGGTCCAGAGAATGTTCATTGGAATGATTTCGTTAATGAAAGGGAGGAGCTTTTGATAGCTCTGGATCTGTCGTCACTGGAGCTTGTAAAAATTGGGGATCTCATTAAAGCCAGTTGCATTATAAACAGAGACTGAGTGGATGTGGAGGCGATGTATCATACAATCGGGGTCACTAAAATCAGACAGTCCTCAGAATAGAAGAACATCCCTTTAGAACAGTGATCAGAAATTTCTTTAGCCAGAGAGTGGTGTATATGTGGAATTCGTTGCCCTTTGTAGCTATGAAGGCTATGTCATTGGGCATATTTACAGCAGAGATTAATAGGTTATTGATCTGTAAGGGTATTGAAGGTTAACGGGAGAAGGCATGCATTATGGCAGAGCAGACTCGATGGCCCGAATGGTCTAATTCAGCCACTATGTTTTACCGAAAAATAACACAAGCCATAACTGTCATATCCCCATTAGTGTAAGAGCCAAAGGTAACAAGATCAAGGAACACGTGATGTTGAGGGAAATTTTGAGGGTTGGGTAAACTGAAGAAAGGAGATATTTCACAGGCAGAGTGAGATAAATACAGTAAGTATGAAAAGTGTCAGAATGGTTAACAAGGACATTTGAGTGACAAGGATGGATATCATGAAATATCACTGTTAGAATTGGTGAAGGTAAAACCAAAGGTGTTTTCAAAGCAGATTTGGGGAAGATTGTATCCAGCGATAGCAGAGTGTCCATTAGTGAGGTGTCAATCTGTGCATGTAGCATGAAACTCTCATAGATGAACATGTCATCGATGTACACAAAGTGAACAGACCTGATTGTTTAAACTCCCAACTGCGGGTTGGGAGGGTTTGGATATTGTTTGTCCAATGTGGTCAGGAAAGTTTTCTTCATCAATATGAAGAACTTCCAACTCGACAGAACGTGATGCTTGATCTCCTCTTTGGGAATGAGACAGACCAGACGGCAGAATTATGTCTCTGGGTGAATCCAGTGATCACATTTCCATTAGTTTCAAGACAGCTACGTAGGAGGATAAGACCTGTCCTCAGACTGAATTTCTAAACTGGAGAAAATATACATTTGATTGAATCAGAAGGGATCTGCTGGATGTGGATTCGGTTAAGTAAGAGACACTTGGCAATAGGAGGATATCAGAAGTGGAATATTGAGTGCATGTTCATCTGAGAATAATAGGGAAAGCTAACAGGTTCAGGGAACTTTTGTATCGAGAGATACTCAGGACCCGGTAAAGAAAAGGGAGACACAAGTCAGGTCTAAGCAGGTCGATTCTAAGCAGTTCGGAGTTCAAAATTCAAAGTTCATTATAAATATCTTGCATGTCACCATATAAAACACAGAGATTAATTTGCTTGTGGACTCACACAGTAAATAGGAAAAAAAAAGCGCAATTGAACCCTGATTTGATTATTTTGTGAATGTGACGAAACACAGTCAGAGAGGTAGATCAGTAGATGTAGTGAATGGAGTTCAGCAGAGTCTTTCATAAGGTGCCCCATGCAAAGCTTATTGTAAAGGTAAGGAGGCATGGTTTCCAAGGGGACTTTGTTTTGTGGATTCAGAAAGAAAAGTGTGGTTGTGGACGGGTCATATTCTATATGGTGGTCGATCACCAGTGGTGTGCTTCAGCGATCTATTCTAGGAACCCTACTCTTTGTGTTTTCATAAATGATCTGGAAGAGAAAGAGGAGGGAGAGGTTAATAAATTGGCCGATGACACAAAGGTTGTGAGTGTTGTGGATGGTGTGGAGGGCTGTCAGAGGTTACAGCGGTAAATCAATAAGATGCAACACTAGGCTGAAAAGTGGTAGATGGAATTCCAAACAGCTAAGTATGAGATGGCTGACTTTTGTAGATCAAATATGATCGCAGATTATAGTATTAATGATGAGGCTCTTGGCACTGTGGAGGATCAGAGGGATCTTGAGTTTGGAATCCATAGGACAGTCAAAGCTGTTGTTCATCTTGACTCAGTGCTTAAGAAGTCATCGGCCTTCATCAACCCTGGGATTGAGTTTAAGGGCCGACAGGTAATGTTAATGCTATATAGGACCATGGTGAGACCCCACTCGGAATATTGTGCTCAGTTCTGGTCACCTCACTACAGGAAGGATGTAGAACCGATAGGGAGGGTGCAGACAATACCCACACAATGTGCTAGTGGAACACAGCTGGCCAGGCAGCATCTATAAGGGGAAGCACTAACTGAAAGGAAAGATAATAAGAGATTTGAAAGTAGTAGGGGGAGGGGGAAAAGCGAAATGATAGAAGAACGGAGGGGTGGGATGAAGCTAAGAGCTGGAAAGATGATTGGCGAAACAGATACAGAGCTGGAGAAGGGAAAGGATCATGGGACGGGAGGCCTCGGGTGAAAGAAAGAGGGGGAAGCACCAGAGGGAGATGGATAACAGGCAGCGTGATGGGCAGAAAGAGAGGGAAAAAGGGGGGAATCTAAAAATATCAGGGATGGGGTAAGAAGGCGAGGAGGGGCATTAACGGAAGTTAGAGAAGTCAATTTTCATGCCATCAGATTCGAGGCTACACAGCCGGTATACAAGATCTTGATCCTCCAACCTGAATTTGGATTCATTTTAACAGTAGAGGAGGCCATGTATAGACATATCAGACTGGGAATGGGACGTGGAATTAAAAAACTATGCCCACTGGGAGATCCTGCTTTCTCTGGCGGACCGAGCGTTGGTGCTCAGCGAAACGGACTCCCAGTCTGCGTCGGGTCTCAACAATATATAATAGGCCAAACTGGGAGCACCGGACGCAGTATACCACACCAGCCGACTCACAGGTGAAGTGTGGCCTCACCTGGAAGGACTGTCTGGAGCCCGGAATGGTGGTGAGGGAGGAAGAGTAAGGGCAGGTGTAGCACTTGTTCCGTTTACAATGATAAGTGCCAGAAAGGAGATCGCTGGGAAGGGATGGGGGGGACGAGTGGACAAGTGAGTCGCTTAGGGAGCGATCCCTGCTGAAAGCAGAAACAGTAGGGGAGGGAAAGATGTGTTTGGTAGAGGGATCCTGTTGGAGGTGGCGGATGTTACGTAGAATTATCCGTTGGACCTGGAGGCTGGTGGGGTGGTAGCTGAGGACAAGGGCAGCCCTATCCAGAGTGGGGTGCCGGGTGGATGGGGTGAGAGCAGATGTGCGGGCAATGAGGGAGATGCGTCTGAGAGCAGATTTGATGGTGGAGGAAGGGAAGCCCCTTTAATTAAAAAAAGAAGACATTTCCTTCGTCCTGGAATGAAAAGCCTCATCCTGAGTGCAGATGCGGCATAGACGGAGGAATTGTGAGAAGGGGATAGTATTTTTGCAAGAGACATGCTGGAAAGAGCTGTGATAGTCTGTAGGTTTATAGTAGATATCAGTAGATAAGCCGTCTCCAGAGATGGAGACAGAAAGATGAAGAAGTGGGAGGGACGTGTCGGAAAAGGGCCAGGTAAATTTGAGGGCAGGGTGAAAGTTGGAGGCAAAGGTAATGAGGTCAATCTCAGCATGCGTGCAGGAGGCAGCGCGAATGCAGTCGTCGATGTAGTGAAGGAAAAGAGGAGGACGGATATCGTATAGACTTGGAACATGGACTGTTCCACAAAGCTGACAAAAAGCCAGGCATAACTAGGACCCATGCGGGTACCCATGGCTACACCTTTGGTTTGGAGGAAGTGTTTGGAGCCAAAGGAGAAATTGTTGAAAATAAGAACTAATTCCGCTAGACGAGAAGAGAGTTGGTAGAGGGGAATTGGTTAGGTCTGGAATCCAAAAGGAAGCGAAGAGCTTTGAGACCGTCCAGGTGGGGGACGGAGTTGTATCGGGACTGGACGGCCATGGTGAAAATAAGGCGGTGGGGGCAAGGGAACTTAAAATCAGGGAAGGGGGCAGAGGTGATTTACAAGGATGTTGCCTGGATTGGGGAGCGTGCCTTTCGAGAATAGGTTGAGCGAATGTAACCTTTACTTCTTGGAGCAACGGAGAGTAGATATGTATAAGATGATGAGAGGCATTGATCGTGTGGATAGTCAGATTTATTTTAAATATTTTGATTTTTTTCCCCAGAGGTGAAATGGTAATCACGAGAGGGTATAGTTTTATGGTGCTTCTGGATGGGTACAGACTAGATGTCAGGGGTATTTTTTTTTTACGCAGAGAGTGGTGTGCATGGAATGGGCTGTTGGCGATGGGGGTAGAGGCAGATACGATAGGGTCTTTTAAAAGACTCCTGGATAGGTGTATGAAGTTTAGCAAAATAGAGGGCTATGTGTAACACTAGGTAATTTTCGTTTTCAAGACATGTTCAGCACAGCAGTGTGGGCCCAAAGGTCTGTATTGTGCATTTTGTTTTCTGTGTCTTTATGTTTCTATGTAAATTCAGTACAGTACGACTCCCAATAGGATGAGCAAACAACCATTGTGGAAGAGACAATAAAACATGCAAATGCACAAAGAGAAAAATCAATTAATAATAATAATAATAATAATAATAATAATAATAATAATAATAATAATAATAATAATAGTAATAATAATAATAATAATAATAATAGTAATAATAATAATAATAATAATAATAATAATAATAATAATAATAATAATAATAATAATAATAATAATACACACATAACAAAGTAATCAGTATTGAGATCATGAGATGAAAGGTTCAGTGATGTGTCGAGTAGATTTATAGCCTCTAGGTCAAGAGCCTATTAGTTGAGGGGTAATAAGCTTTCCTGAACATGATGGTGAGTACTAAGGATCCTGTACCTTCTTGTTAATGGCAGCAGTGAGCAGAAACCATGGCCTGGATGCTGAAGGGCCTTGATAACGGATGCTGCTTCATGTGACAATGCTCCATAGAGACGTGCTCAATGCTAGTGAGGGTCCTACTCGTAATGGACTGGGCCGCGTCGGCTGCAGTATTTTAGGCATCTAGGAAAAGATGCTAACAGTCAGTGTACTCTCCATCACATTTTTCAGCCCAATTCTCCAGGTGTACCAGATCCGCTGCAAACAATGATATTCTTGCACCCACACACGGCACCACCAAACTGGATTTATTACACAATTTGCTGCTCAAGTTAACCACATTGTGTTTGACATTGTTTACCTGGACTTTAATAAGTCTTTATGCAAGCTATCACATGGAAGATTGGTCAGAAGTTTAATTCGCTAGGCATTCAGGATGAAGGACTCCATTCGATTCAACAAAGGCTGGGTGGGACAAGCCAGAGAGAGGTAGTAGGTAGGCAGGTCACAAACTATAGGCCTGTGGCTAATGGTATCAACGGAGATCAGTGCTGTGTCCTTTGGTTGTCGTCTGTAACAAGAATTCGGATGATAATGTAGTACACTAGATCAGCAAATTTGCCGATGACTACAAGATTGTGAGTGGAATGGACGGCGAGGAAGTCGATTAATGTGAAACGTTTAAGGGCAACATGAGGGCTCCTGCACGGAGGGGGTCTACTAATACTGTCAGTCGTATCTGCACCATGGATTGAAAAGGGCTAGATCGAATTCATTGCTGGTGAGTGTAAGATGTTGCAATTTGGTGGACAAAACAAGGTAAGACAGTGAATGTTAGGCGTTTCTGCAATATACAGAACAACATTTCCTTGAAATTAGCGTCACAGGTAGATGAAGTTGTAAAGAGAGCTTTAGGTACATGGTCCTTTATAAATCAGGGCATTGAGTGCAGAAGTTTGGATGTATGTTGAAATTGTAAAATATGTCAGGGAAAGTAATGCGTGAAGTTCTGGTTCACCTACCGATAATGAAGATATCCATAAGCTTGGAAGAATGCAGACAAAATATACAAGTGGCTTGTCCGTACTTGACGACCTGAGCTGCAGGGACTGTTTGCCCAGATTAGGAATGTATCCACTGGTGTGTTCAGTGGAAAGGATAAGACTAACTAAGAGGAATCAGAGGTGAAACTTCACTTGACTTTCTTATGAGTGGAGCAAGCTACTAACGGAAGTCGTACATGTACGTTCAATAATGACATTGGGGAAAGCTTGGCCAGTTGGATGAGATGAGAGATATTGGGTCAATGAGGTATGGAGGGCTATGGTCTGGGTGCAGGGGGATGGGACAAGACAGAAAGGTAGGCTGGCATGGAAGAGATAGGCTGAAGTTCCTGTATGCTGTAGTGCTCCATAACTCTCTGCCAACACTTCCCATACGATAAATACCAATGTGCCATTTGCCTCCCTGACTACTGCTGACCCTTCCGCAGTTTGAGATAAACACCCTAAATGGACCAGTGAGAATACATGCTTGCATCAGTGGACAAACATCTTTGCATATTTCAAGATATTTTACCTGAATTCCTTCTCCATTATAGATCCTGTACACTTTACCCTCCCATTATTCCAGTGCAGTCCCTTTGCCAACCTGACTGGGAATTCATTCAGCGCCTACACCTGCTAGTGCGTGCTGTATATCGCAGACAATATACATATTCCAGGCCACCATTCTGGCCCATTATAAACCTGACACAGTAGTCATGTGACTATTTGCTCCCCTGAACCTCTGATCATTCCTGTTCATTTGCTTATCACTGAACCCGTGGTTGTTAGAGGAAGCTCCCTGACTGAGAACAATAAGCTCCTCATTACAAAGCCTCAGGATAAAAGGAACTTATTTGCATTGCATATTTTTTTTACAATAATACATAAATTGTTCCGCCGCCCAGCTGCAGATTCATTGATTTGAGATTCTGACGCGGAAGGTAGTCAGGGACGTGTCGTCTAGCTTAACACTGCTCACAGCAGAGAGAGAAAAGGTCGTAGGTGGTCTTATCTCCTTCCAATTCGTACACAATCACATCACCGGTAGTCACAAATGAGTAGACACAAATGATTGATCCTGTGCATTTGTTTTGTTGTTGTTATTGTTGTGTGTGTGTGTGTGTGTGTGTGTGTGTGTGTGTGTGGGTGTGTGGGTGTGTGTGTGTGTGTGTGTGTGTGTGTGTGTGTGTGTGTGTGTGTGTGTGTGTGTGTGTGTTTGTGTGTGCGCGTGCGCGCTGTGCTGGGTGTGTGTGTGTGTGTGTGCGCGCGCGCTGTGCTGGGCGCGGGGGATGGACGTCCGAGGTAGAGAGAGACAAACCGTCTGTAAGTAAAATAAATGGAGCTCCTATCAATCGGTGAGGTTTTAGGGAGTGATTTCTCAGCTCTGTCCATCGTCTCAGTCAAGGAAATCTCATGTAGTTGTGATCACAGTGAAGGGGACAAGGAGATTTCACTCCATCTGTGGACTGTCTCTGTCAGTGTGGTTTCATAGAACATACAACTTCGAACAGTAGAGCACAGTACAATCCTTTCGGCACAATGTTGTGCCGACTCTTAAAACCTGCCTCCCATATAACCACCCCCACCTTAGGTTTTCCATATTCTTGTCTCGTCGTTTCTTAAATTTCAGTAATGTATCTGCCTCCACCACTGACTCAGGCAGTGCACTCCACACACAAACCTCACTCACGGAAACAGTCCATCTCCGCCCTTCTAATCCGTACCGAACGCTTACTCTCACCTAGTCCCACCGACCTGCATTCAGCCCACAATTCTCCATTCCTTTCCTGTCCATATACCTATACATTTTTTTAAACGACAATGTTGAACCTACCTCTACCACTTCTACAGTAAGCTTGTTCCACAGAGATACCACACTCTGAGTAAAAAATTCCCCTCTCGTGTTACCCTTAAACTTATGCCCCCAAACTTTTGTCCTCTTGTTGAATCTACCCTACTCTCAGTGAAAAAAAGCTTATCCACGTCAACTCTATCTATCCCAATCATAATTTTAAATACCTCTATCATGAACCCTCTCAGCCTTCACCACTCCAAAGAATAAAAACCTAACTTGTTCAACCCTGCTCTGTAACGTAGGTGCAGTAACACAGGTAACATTCTATAAAATCTAATATTCCCCTTCAACGGAGATCTTACTTCTGTTTGTGGGTTATCAATGTTTGTGGAATCTCACTGAGGGTGATCTCCGTATCAGTGGGATCCCAGTAAGGGAGAGAGGGAGATCTGTTTTCTGTCAGATCTTGGTCTGTGAGATACTGCCTGTGTGTTCTCACTGAGGGAGGTCTCATCTCTTTCTTTGGATTCGCAGTAAGGAACTTGAGGACAGTGAACATTTGAAAACATCTGGAATTTATTAACTGCTATGTTTAGCGGGGAATATAACATATTTAAATGAAAGCTGGAGCGGGGGGGGTGGAGGGAGACTTCACTGAGAGGTTCTCATAATATTCTACTTCATGCTTCACAACACCCCAAATCTGGGTGCATTACACAACCACATTGTGTTTGACATTCTTTACCTGGAATTTAACAAGTCTGTAGGCAACCTTCTGCATGGACAGAGGCCTGAGAGTGGTAGTAGGTACTCGGCTCACAAACAACAGGCCTGTGATTAGTGGTGTCAGCGGAGCTCAGTGCTGAGATCCATTGTTTGTAAAAGAAACTCAGAAGCACAGAAAACCTATTGCACACTACAGGCCTTTCGGCCCACAACACTGTGCCAATCATACCCTTCACTGATAAATTACCTAGACTTACCCTTAGTCTTCTTTAAACTGGATCAGCAAAATTTTCTACTGACTACGAAATTGTGGGGATGGGGGGAAATGGACAGTGCAGAAGACTATTAATGCTTACAGTGTTAACTGGACCAAATGGGAAAATGGACTGAAAGTGGACAGACTGAATTCATTGCCGGTGAGGGTGGTGTATTGCAATTTTGGGAGGGAAACACACAATGCAACAGTGAATGTTTGGTGTACATGGAAATACAGATCAATATTTCCTTGAAATCAGCGTCACGGGTAGATGTACAGCTGTAAGGAGAGCCTAAGTACATGGGCCTTTATAAATCAGGGCATTGAATGCAGGTGCTGGTAGGTATGTTGAAATTATATTAAAAAAATGTTAGTGAAATGCATTTCACAGTAATGTGTACCGATAGAGAAGATATCAATAAACTTGAAGGAATGCAGACAAGATTTACAAGGGTGTTGTCGGTACTTCAGGATCTGAGCTACAGAGACGGTTTGACTACATTAGGGATTTATTCACTGATGTGCTTAGTGTGAAGTATAACATATTTAAGAGAAATCAGAGAAGTATTTTCACTCAGAGGTTCCTGTGAGTGGAACGTGCTACCAACAGAAGTCCTAGATACACGTTCAATAGAAAAAATTAGGGAACGTTTGGACAGCTGGATGAGATAAGAGATCATGGATCATGAGGTATGGAGGACTATGGGCTGGATGCAGAGAGATGAGAATATGTTGGCATGGACTTGATGTGTGGTAGTTCTTTTTACTGTGCTGTGGTACTCCATCACTCTCTGTCCAGCACAACCATACCATAAATGTCCATGTTCATTTGCCTTCCCAACTACTGGTGTCCCTTCCTGCAGTCTGAGGTAAACAGCAGGC